>NC_062547.1:89794641-90096738 GCF_016906955.1 Phacochoerus africanus
GCCATAGAAGCTGGGTACGTGACCCGTCCCCAGAGGCCTGGGCAGCTCCCTCTGAAATGCAAGGCTGCCGTCCAGAGTCCTGGTGGGTCAATGCTATTTACAGTCAACCTTTCCGGTTTGTGGTGGCCGTTCCAAGGAGGGCTATTTTTAAGCAAAGCGATGGCCTGCAGAACCTCTGGGTAGCAACTTCAGCTAGCGTGGATACAAAGTGAGATTGCCTATCAATCTACTGCAGATGGTCTGATCTAGAAGAGAAAGGTGATAATTACCGTCCCTGAATCCAGGCCCCAGACAAATTGGAAGATGATGACTGATGCCCTAGCCCCTAGCTCAGAGCTTGATCAGAAGCTAGAAAGAGGGGCCTAAGCCTAGGGAGAGGTTGGGGGTGGGAAGGGGAGAAGGAGAGGGGCTCATTCTCCGTAGTTAATCCGGGGCCCCAGGGATGGGGCTCCTGAGAGACGGGAGGAACCAATTACCTAAAAGGGGCAGATAGGGGACAGTTTCCCAGCGGCCCTTCCACCCCCAAGGCTGGAGCCTGCAAGCCTGGGCAGCCAGTCAGATGCCTGCGGGCCCAGGAACCTCTCGCAGAGGCCAGGGAGAGGCAGCCTCCAGCTGCAGACTTAAGCCGGAAAATTTAGCAGAGACAGAGCAGGTGGTACAAAGAACCCCGGGGCCCGCGGCGGCGGAAGAATCCGGGGCCGGCCTTCAAGGGCACAGCTGGGGAGCGATTCGCCCCGAGGTCTGAGGCCGGATTGGCCGAGACGGGCCCGACCCCGCCCCTCCCCTGAGCCCTTTCAAGGCCCGGCTTCGGCTCTCGCGTTTCAGTCCTTGGCTGTGTGCAGTGCAGGAGGCCGGGCGCAGGAGACTTCAGCTCCAAGGTTAGTGAGACGGTGAAGCACCTTTCTTCCCCCAAAGCCCAAAGCGGGGGCATTTCGGGAGCCAGGGTGGGGGCCTTGTGAGTAGTGTACCCAGGGCAGTGGGCCGGGATCTGGGCACTGTTCCTGTGTGAGGAATTAGTGGGAACTCTCTAGAGAAGCCGGTCGAGCCTCTGTCCTTGGCCGCCGTCATCCTGTACCCAGGAGCAGGTGACCATGCCATAGGACAGCTGCGTGTGAGGTGCCAGAGCCGTGTCAGCACCCTGCTTGCGGTGCCTGTTTTTGATAATGAATTGGGAATTTTTCTTGATGGCAGAAATCTAAATGCCACTAAATTGGGGACCTTCAACTTTCGCATGTATTTATGGAGACTCACACATTAGTTTTGAGAATGGTTTCCCGCAGCAGCAGCAACAAGAGAGGTGCAAATCAGTGACTTGGGGTAAACTAACTGAAAAAATGAGCATTTTGAAGCCCTCGAATGGAGCTAATTACTAATTGAGCAAATATAGCTAGACTTGATTTAAACTGGTTCATATTGCTAGTAATTCATTTTTGAAATCACTAACCCATTAATAATGAGCCAAGCTTATGTTTCCCCTCCACCCTGGAGGTAAAAATGCTATAGAATTGGCCTACATGTGTTTCACCTATGCCAAAGATGTGTTCTTTGCGTGCTTGGGTTACTGTCAGTCCTGTTTCTGTCCCTTGAGTGGGTGACATCTCTGCCTTCGAATGTTCTGCTGGGGATGGAGAGTGGTGTTTGCCAGAACAAGCCACAACCCCTCAGCCTTCCTCACTGTTGCCCTTGAGCCCTTCTCTTGAGCATTGCCCGGGTTCTGCAACCCCCCAGCGGGTCAGGTGGAATCAAGTGGGATAAAGAGTGCAGAGTCCTGCATGTCCAGAGGCAGAAGTATTTGTTCTGAGACAGACTTTGCCTCTGGCTCAGGGCCACTGGACCTCCTTCTCTGCCACAGCTGAGAGGAGGAGCCATTTGTCTTCCCAGAGGGAACCACATGGAACCTTGCATCAGCAGTCTGGGAGTTCCTGCCCATTGAGCCAGGAATCTCACAGGGAGCCCGTCCTGAAGGTGACTGCTGGAGGTCACACCCACTCCTGCCTGGGGAGCCATAAGGACTCTGTCCCTTGGGCAAGGGAAAGAGACCACTCTTTTACAGCATTTCAAGGGACTAGATGGTGCCCAGCTTCCTATTTTCTTGAAAACAACCTACCCTTGAGAGACAAGCCTGGTGATGATCATATGTCTTCATCCCCAGAAGGCCTAGGAAAGACCTGTTTTATAGGGAAGGACCCTAAACCTCTCCGCTTATGACTTTCTATTTGTTGAATAGAACAGAGGTGCCCAAGGGTGCCCCTGAAGGTGCCTCTATAGGCCATGGTGGCAAAGTAGCTTGAACCCTTTCCTCTCTTAGAACTGGGAAGGGACAGTCATTTTCTGCTGGCCACGTCTGGCATCATGTGAGTTTGTTCATAGCGTTCTGTGGAGCTGGTCCAACCCCAAGGACATCCTCTCTTTTGGGGTGACTCTCTAGATGGAAAGCTGACACATGGACCTCCCCCTAGCCTTCCACTGCCCTCCAAGGAGCTCAGACACATGGATACCATGTACAGCTGGACCAGAAATAACTCTGGGTCAGCAGAATGGCACTCATGGCATCTCCATCCAGGATACTCAGGACAACTAGGGGGCTCAGGATGGAGGCTGTGACAAAACCCAAGGCCTCCACGTTAGGAGGGGACGGAACCAGACAAAACCCTCAAACCATGACCCAGACTCCCAGGATTCCTGTCTGAGACAGATGTATAGCTCTTGGGCACAGTGACATGAGGGCTTGCTGTGGTGGTTCTTGTTTTTGGTGGAGAGGACAAGTGTAGGAATAACCACGACACCGTTGCCTTTGGCTGTGACCTTGCACCCCCCCATAGAAATCTCCCTGGCTGGGAGCCCAGCAGTTCTGCCAGGTTTTAGCCCTGATGCTACGAGCAGTACTTTTCAAATCAGGACTCAGGAGGTGTTCCAGATCAGGGAAACGGAGGCCGACCGCTTCTATGAGGTGAGGGCTAGAGATGCCTTCCCTCCTCACCCCTGCAATCCCTACCTCTGTGTGAGAGAGGAGAAGGAAGGGGAGGAGAGAGAAGAAAAGCCCAGGCCCCGCCTCCTCAGGGAAAGGCAGGCTGGCCCAGCATCCCCAGCACGGCTGGCAGGCTCTTTGGGCACCTGGCGTCAGAGTGGAGTGTGTAAAGCGGCACCTGGCATCTGGGCCCCTTCAGCAGGAGCCTGAGGACAAGGAAAGAGAACAGGTCCAGAGTGTTCTGGGACTCTGAGGGTGTCACATGGTCTGGGGTGAGGATCCCGTGTCTAGAAGCTGCTGCAGTAAAGGCATTTCTACCATCTTGGGGGCCTCGCTGAATGGTGTGATCAAACGCCACTTCCGGGTCCTAAACCACGTCCTAAACCACAAAGGTGGTTTCTTTCCAATTGCTGAGCAGAGTGGGGCTGCCCAGGAGGTGCGCTGCCAGCAAGGAGCCTGAATGCAGGGCCAAGCACAAGCCTAAGTTCAAATCCCAGCTTCATTTAGGCGCTGGCCCAAGACCTGGGGCAGGACTTTGAACCCTCTTGAGTCTGTTTCCCCATCAGCAAAATTGTGCCTGCTTGGCAGGATTGTTTCAAAGACTGAAAACAGGGTTTGTAAGGGCCACGTGCATGATGCATGGCTCCTGGTAGGCATTCAGTAAATGTTAGTTAAAAGAAACAAAGAAAGGAAGGTTCAACCAAGCGTGCAAGGATGGAAAGGACGTTCAAGGTGGAAGGAAAGGCTTGGACAAAAGGTCAGAGTCTAGAAGAAGAACTTGGGAGTCCAACTGAGTCCATCCATATTGTGAACCCAGATAATGGTTTTCAGAGGATGATCAATGGATCTGAAAGTTCATGATGGGCTCCTTCTGGAATCAGGTCTTGTCTGCAAAGAAATTACAACATAAAACCATTAAATGAAACTCATCAAATGCTAAACTTGTAAACCAAAATCAACAGATGTTCAGAGGAGGAGTTCCCATCATGGCACAGCGGTTAACAAATCTCTCTAAGAACCATGATGTTGCGAGTTCGATCCCTGGCCTCGCTCAGTGGGTTAAGGATCTGGCGTTGCTGTGAGCTGTGGTGTAGGTCACAGATGCGGCTCGGATTCCGAGTTGTTGTGGCTGTGGTGTAGGCTGGCAGCTACAGCTCCCATTGGACCCCTAGCCTGGGAACCTCCATATGCTGCGGGAGTGGCTCTAGGAAAGACAAAAAAAAAAAAAAAGGTTCAGAGAAGAGGCAGACCAGTGCTGGCTGGGACAGCCTGGGTTGGGAGGGATAACTGTCCCATTGTCTTTGGGTCATTAGGGAGAAGGGACTCAGATTTATTTCATGCCTGCTCTGGTCTGTCACTTAATCCTTACAGAGCTCAGGAAATGGTCTTACTGAGCCCATGAGGTACAGGAGTTGCTGAGGCTCAGGTAGGCAATTTACAGGGTTCCCAGATCCAGCAGGGCTTGGGAATGCCTGACATGCAATGGTTCCATTCTTGCTACTCATTGGAAAGTGAAGCCTAGAAATCTGGATTTTTAACCCATTTCACAGCTGATTTTCTTTTCACTTTTAATTTATTTAATTTAGATCATAAAGGCAAATACATTTGTATTTTTACAAGTGATGCAATACAGAATTCTATTAAGAGAAAATTAATCATCTACCGACTTCAAATCTATGCTCTGGAGTAATACTTGATGCAGTTTGAATAACCTTCAAGATTTTTCTTTATGTTTGTTGACTAGAAAAATGCACAATGTGGGAGCTGTGAGTTAAGTTTTATTTGGATCCAAAGGAGGATTATAGTTTGGGAGTCGGCCTTTCAGATAGCCGAGTGTGTGTGTGTAAGTAATTTTACTGAAAGAGGGATACATGCAATCAAGCACACATTTTGGCAGAAGGTTGCTGCTAGTCCTGAGGAACAGATGTCCCTGTGAACGATTTTAGTGCTTTTCTTAGATATGGCAAGATGCAAGAACTTGGGCTCATAAAATCTTCTCCTAGAAAAATACCTAACTGTCTGAAGGCCTGTTCTGTCAGTTTTCCCAGAGCACAGAGTGCCTCCCTCTGACCTCTTTTCAGGGTGTGTTGAAGGTCAGCGGCTGCAGTGGCCAATGACTTCATTCTTGTAGAACCAGAGGGCAAGTGACACTTTTTGGTTGGCCTGTTCGTACCAGTCTATGCACATATGTACATATGCACCTCGTTGTTACACAATTGGAATCATGCATACTCATTACTCTGCAAGATTTTTCCCTTTTAACCTAAAGACATGGTATAGATTACACCCTGGTGACTGGGGTCAGTTTTCACTGATTCTGTAATAGCTGCACAATGTTTCATTGTCCGAATGTGTCACATTTAATACAGCCTTCCTCTGATGGCCAGATTTCTTCTGCATGTGTGTTTTGGTTTGGTTTTTTTTTTTTGCCACTACACACATTGCTTCTTGAAACATTCTTATACCTCTTTCCTAATATACTGACAGCTCTGTTTCTGCAGGACAGACTTCCAAAGTGATGCTGGGCCAGTGGGTTTGCACTTTTTTTTTTTTTTTTTGTCTTTTTGCTATTTCTTGGGCCGCTCCCTCGGCATATGGAGGTTCCCAGGCTAGGGGTTGAATCGGAGCTGTAGCCACCGGCCTATGCCAGAGCCACAGCAACGTGGGATCCGAGCCGCGTCTGCAACCTACACCACAGCTCACGGCAACGCCGGATCGTTAACCCACTGAGCAAGGGCAGGGACCGAACCCGCAACCTCATAGTTCCTAGTTGGATTCGTTAACCACTGCGCCACGACGGTAACTCCAAGTTTGCACATTTTTATGATAATAGATGTTTCCTGGTTCACTTTCCACAATGGTTGTGGTGGCTCTCAAAGCACCCCGGGGTGAATCTGCTTCCACCCCAGGAGGAAGGGCCACGCAGAGCTGCTCCCTCCTGTCCCCTAACTCTCCCAGCTCTACTCCTGGGAGCCTTTTAGGACCAAAAGAAGGGCCACCTTGCCTCTAGCATGGGGCTTTATTTCCCTGCCTCCACAGAAGCTGAATGGTGGACCTGGAGCAGAGAGGTGAAACTTGTCCTGCCTAAAGTTTCTTTGAAGACATCAGGGCTGGAGTCCCTGTCGTGGCTCAGCAGTAATGAACCTGACTAGCATCCATGAGGACATGGGTTCCATCTCTGGCCTTGCTCAGTGGGTTGAGTATCCGGTGTTGCCGTGAGCTGTGGTGTAGGTCACAGATGCAGCTTGGATCCTGCATTGCTGTGGCTGTCGTGTAAGCTGGCAGCTGTTGCTCCAATTCAACCCCTAGCCTGGGAACCTCCATATGCTGCACGTTTGGCCCCGAAAAGCAAAAAAAGAAGGGAAGGAGGGAGGGAGGAAGAAAAGGAAAGAGGAAATAAAAAGAAAGAAGCGGATGTTTGAACAATTGCTGCCCTTTCTAGTCCAGACCCCTCTTGGGCAAGAAGTCTCTTACAAGCTCCATAATCACATTAGAAGACATCCTCTCTGCAAAACCTCCCAGGGACCCTTCCGTTCCACCTGATTACCCTGTCCTTGCCTGGACCCTAAACCTGCTCCCCAGCCAGGATTCCCAGTCATGGGGACTCCTCAAGTCAGAACCGTGGCCGTCCTTCAAGTGTCCTTCATGACACCCATCCCCAACCAATCACACAGGCCCCCCCCCCACCCCCAGCCCACCCACTAAATAGCTTGGGAATCCTTCCCATTTATCTTCATGTAAGCCTCCGCCACTGCCATGGCTCAAGGCCAGAGAATCTCCTCCCCAGATTAGTCCAGGGCCCTGGGACTTGGTTTCCCTGCCTCCAGACCCTTGTCCCTTCCTCAGCAATGTAGTAGCTTTAGCCACAAGAACTCCTAACATTTATTGCCTGCTCCCTCTCTGTCAGGATTCGGGCTGGCACCAGGACCCTCGACGTGTGGGTCCTATCATTGGCCCCCTTTTCCAGATGAGAAAACTGAGCCGTGCTTTTCAATCTATCTATAGAAAAAGCTGCTACTGATTTCTCCTCCATTGCAGACCAGTACATTTGTAAAATAAAAGTGCAATCGCTGGAAAAAGAACTTAATCAAAGACATGCAAAACACCAGCTCAGTTTTTTTTCCAATTGAAATTATTCTGTCAAAATGTTACACACATCCTCAAATTTCACTCTCAATTTCTGTGTGTGTCTCACCATGAATACCACAGCATTATGGAGTCAACCTTCTATAAATCTAGTAAAATTGTTCCTCTGCTAAAAATCCTGTTGTCCCTTTTCATCACCTCCAAAATCAACTGCCACGTCTCACAGTGACTTTCCTCTTGCTCCCTGTCTCTGCAGTCTGTGCCCTGCCTTTCACCTCACTAGCTGTCCCTATGCTCCTGGCAGCCCCCCACCTCTGTTCAATTTGTTCCCTTTATCTGGAATGTCCTCCCCTCTGTCCACCTGGCGCCAAAGATTTTTCACCTCCTCCAGAATGACCACCTCTGGTCCACCCGGCAGATTTGGGGTTTCTCCCCTCTTTTCTCTTTGCTTTTGCCACTTTGGATTGGAATGCTGTGTTCTTACAGTGATCTGTCTCCCCCACCAAACTGTGAACTCCAGGAGGGCAGCTCCAGGATCTAACACAGGGATTGACTCTCCAATGTTGGTTGAATGGAAGGACAGATAGGCAGATGGATGCATGGGTGGTTTGGTGAATGAATGGGATTTGAGGCTTAGCTCTTGGGCTGAAATGTGATCTTCTCCACCGTGGATGTTGCATTCACCCTTCACATGGGCCATTTGAGTGGTTGGTCTTGGCCCCATTCAGATTCATTCCTGGTAGCTGCAGGTATTCTGGAATCTAGAATCAGTCAGGGTTATCCCCAATTTGTGCATTTTCCCTGGGGCAGCCACTACAAATCCCAGGCAGATTCAGCTCCAGTTTAATTCAGCTCTCCACCTTCAGGGGAATTATCTTCTGTGGAGTCTCTCCAGAGCCACATTTGAATGAGGGACAGTGTCCAGGATGCTGTTTCCTCATTCAGAAGATTGAACAGGCATAGAACAGGGGCTGAAGTTAGCCTTTCTTCCCCTTCTCCTTTCCAAAGTAGATTAAGTGTGGTGAGGGCTGAGGGCAGGGGCAGTTCTCCCACCTGGAGATGGCGAGAAAGCAGCCAGCCAGAGCGAGGCGATGCACCAGACCTCCAGAGTCGTCTCATGATGCTCACGGGTGTGTGGTGTCTCCTCATTGTTTCTGCTCTAATCCTTTGCAGTCAGTGACCTGCTACTAGTCCCAGGGCAGGTGGAGGCAAGTAATACCTCCGTCTAATTGAGACCAGACAAGCTCCCTCAAACAGTGTAGCGAAGTGGGCTGGGCCAGTTCCAGACCCTCCCAGGGGCTCCCACAGGGCTCTGGGTCCCCTCAAAGAACACTTACCACGTGACTTGTTGCCCAGGCCGGGTGCTGGTTAAGGGCATGGATTATGAAAACAGACCACTGGTTTTGACTCCCAGCATTGGCGCTCAGAAACTGTGTGCTTTTGGATGTGTTATTTTACCCTTCTTTACCTCCATTTGCTCACCCGTAAAATGGGGGTCATAAGAGCATCAACCTCACGGGTCTGTTATACGGATTCAATGAGGTAATGACCACAAAGCTAACAGCAGATAACCACCAAGCTTAACAACAGTAAGTGCTACAGGAGAATTTTCCCCTTAGACTATGAGCTCTGAAAAGCAGCCCCATAGTAGGCACTTAAATATTTATCAAACAAACAAGTAAAGAGATAACATGTCTTTATCGTCACTTCATCCTGTCTTGCTTCTCCCTCCATCACTTTCTCACTGTGACTTGTCCCCACCTGACACACGTCATTATCATTCATGGTGACCGTGACCCCCCATGCCAGGTCAGTGGGGTTCCTGGAGGGAGGAGGAGCCCCGAGGGTACACCCCCTGCTTGCCCTGCCTCTCAGAGCTGCCCAGAATGATGCCCATGTGCTAGTGGGCAATTTGACCCCATAATTATCCTCTCTCAAGCCCCCTGTGGAAACCCTGATGAAGACAAACCCTTCAGGATGCCGGAGAGAGCATAAAGAACCAGAGGCAGCTAGAAGTGTCTGGCAGCTCTGTTCCTTGGGAGACAAGGGGATCGACTCCATTCAAATATACTGTAATATTGTTTATTACAAAAGCTTGTAGGAGTTCTCCTGTGGTGCAGTGGGTTAAGGTTCTGAAGCTGTCACTGCAGGGCAGTGGGTTGCTGGGTCGCTGCTATAGCATGCATTTGATCCCTGACCAGGGAACTTCCATGTTCCATGGGCGTAGTCAAAAATTAAAACACAAAAAGCTTGTAAGTAAAAGCAGCATCTTCATTTAAATGAGTGCCTATTGAAAGTCAGTACATATAACTTCTCTCTAGCTGTGTGACCTTTGGCTGTCAGTTAACCTCTCTGTTTTTGAGTTCCCACATCTGTGGCGTGGGGCAAAATAATACTCCTTGGAGTTGTGAAGAAAGTACATGGCCCTTGAAAGTGCTCTCTAGTTTTGTTTTTCCCCCTTATTAAGACATGAAAAGGATTTTTAATATTTTCAGTTATTCTCCAGTAAAACGGGTTGCTCTCAGAAGTGGTCAGCTCCCCAGCACTGCTGGTATTTAAGAACGGCTGAAGGGAAAGAGATTTCTGCATTCAAGTCGAGCTAAGTGGTCTCTAGGAGTTCCCTTGTGGGTTATTAGGTTAAGGATCCAGCATTGTCACTGCAGCGTCTCGGGTCACTGTTGTGGTGTGTTGTAACAGGTTTGATCCCTGGCTGGGAACTTCCACATGCTGCAGGCGCGGCCACAAATTTTTTAAAAAAATAGATAGATAGATGACTTCCAAAGTCCTTTCCTGCCCTGGTTTCTCTGTGACTGTTCATTCACTCACCCAGCATTTACTTAGAACCTGTCACATGTGGACCAGTGGGCTTGAGAACCAAGAAAAACTGTGACCCCATACTGTGGTTGTGGGTTCTCTTCCCTTTTATGTACCAAGTACTAAATCGGCTCCAAATAATGTCCACCCTGGAGCTGAGCCCAGCTGATCTCCCAAAACTGTCCTCCCCAGTGTGTGGGGGAGAGAAATGCCAAAGTTAATGTACCCCTTCCCTTTTCTTAGAGTATTTCCTTCAGAAAACTTTCTCTGCCCCTTTGAGACGTATTTAAATCTTTCTAAAAGCTAAGTAAACGTCTAGCCGGTTTGACCACCCAGGCCCGTCTTTCTCAAGCACCTGGGAGCATCTCTTTGAAATGTAAACGCCCCATTGAAGATAGCCGCCCAGTCTCCGAGGCTCAGTGGTAAGCAACCTGTCAGAGAAATGGAAAAGCTTATTTTCCCTTTGGACAAAGGTAGTTAGCTAACACAAATGGCCATGCCCACGACTGTGAATTTAGGGTGAACTCTGTGTGACAAGTAGTGCTGTCATATCCTCTTACCTGACTTACCTCGAGAGCAGTTTGGAAGGGTCTGTCTGCAAGGCTCCGTAAGAGGATGAGATTTTCTTCCGCCTTTTTGGAGTCTCTTTAACTGATTGCCTGTGCATTGCAGTCTGTTTTCCTGCTTATTAGTCAGTAATTAAACTGTTTCTTTCTTTTTTATTTTTTTTTTGTCTTTTTGTCTTTTCTAGGGCCTCACCCACGGCATATGGAGGTTCCCAGGCTAGGGGTCCAATCGGAGCTGTAGCTGCCACCTACACCACAGCCACAGCCACGCGAGATCCGAGCCTCATCTGCGACCTACACCACAGCTCACGGCAATGCCGGATCCTTAACCCACTGAGCAAGGCCAGGGATCGAACCCGCAACCTCATGGTACTAGTCGGATTGTGAGCCACTGAGCCACGATGGGAACTCCAAACTGTTTCTTACTTTCCTGTATCTTTTGGAAAGGAATTTCTGGGTGTCAGGAGATTTAAATTAAATTTCCCCAACACCTAGCACTTGCTCTTCACCTGAGCATGCCTTTCCCACCTGCCTGCTCGTTCTGGGGCGGATCCTTGGAGGGAGCAAGGGTGCACATGCTATGCTGTCTGTGGGGCAGCCTCTGCTGGGCACCTGTGGAAACCGCTGAGGATGGGCTCAGCGGGCTTTTGGGATCAGCCAGCCTGTCAAGGCTGAGAGTTCAGGATCCTGCACTGGGCTGCCTTGGCTCAGGCGCGGCTTACACAGCCCAGGAACCTGAGCTGGAAAATGCAGAAAAGCAGCCCACCAGCCTTGTTTTGTTGCTTTTCTGATAAGATTTCAAAATCAGAGGCTGAAAGGGATGTGTTTTGTGTAATGTAAGTAGATTTTTGTTTTTCCTCAAATTTTGATCCAGGAAGCTGGCTCACAAAGTGGATTCTAAATTGGTTTGGATACCAGGCCTGGGGCTTCATAGCAGATTAAAAGTGAAAAGGACTTGGGAGTAAAGGGGCCAGGCTAGAGAGTAAGGTGCCTTGGGGAAAGGAAAAGACGTACAGGTTTTTATTTTATTTTATTTATTTTTTACAAGTTCACTTGAGAGATACACACTTTTAAAAGGAGATACACAGGGAGTTCCCCTTGCGGCTCATCAGTAACAAACCCGACTAGGATCCATGAGGATGGGGTTCCATCCCCGGCCTCTATCAGTGGGTTAAAGATCCGGCGTTGCCACAAGCTGCTGCGGAGGTTGCAGATGTGGCTTGGATCTGGTGTGGCTGTGGTGTAGACCAGTAACTGCAACTCTGATTTGACTCCTAGGAACTTCCTGGGAACTCCTCTATGCCACGAGGGCAGCCCTAAAAAAAAGGAGATACACAGGGCATGGTAAGAGTGCCTCCTTCTGGAAATTAGGCAGAACACTGCTCACAAACATAAAGTCAGGGAAGAGATGTTTATTGAGCAGCTACTGTGCAGGAATCTGGCAGATGAGTTCCTATCCTTGAAGCTTTTACCAGTCAGCTGGAAAGACAATCCAAACACATGTGGGGAGTTCCCCAACGTGACAGGAGATACGGGATAACTGAAGTCACCACCACATGTCAAAGAACTATGCAGCTCAAGTGCAAGTGAGCAGCTCGTGAGTGCTTGGGGCACTCAGACAGAAAGCGATCACTTTTTTTGTGGAAACACAGGCACCAGGCTGAGGTCCAGTCAGGCCGGAAAGAATGGATGGCAAAGTCCAAATGGGAGGGGCAGTGACAGGTGATACTTTTACTAAATAGTAACAATTAATAATTTTATAAGAGCAACTGAGTGTAGTTCATTGCACTAGCACAAAAATACGAACAGAAAAACTGATATATTTTTTTAAATCTGTATTCAAATATGTATATATATATATATTTTTTTCTTTTTTTTTCCCCAAGTTGAGATTGTAAGGCTCTAGAGCTGTCAACCTGAATGTCAGGCTGGCCCACTGTGTCCTGGGGATTCTGGGCCCCCATGACCATCCCTGAACGTATGTCCATGTGCTTGTGTGAGCCTTCACAAAATTCTGCATATGAGCTTACTGAGTTGACATTGGCCTCTCTTCTCCAGAATACATCAGCATTGCTCTCCCAGGGGACCCTGGCTGCTGATCTCATACGGCTGAGGGAAGCAGGCTTCACAATTTCTCTGTTGCCTATGTTCCTCTTCCCCACCCCGTGCTCCCTCATCTGCTCAGCTCTCTGATTGGCTCCATTTCTGGCCTCACATCCCCCACTGTGACCACTCACTTGACCCCAGGATCATGAATCCTGGCAAGCCTCAGATTGACTTCTAACCCCAGCAAAAAACAGAAGTCAGTTATATTAAATAATGCTCCTGAGAGGCCTACTAAGCACCAGGCAATGGCAATATGACAGTGAGCAAAAGAAACAGGGTCTCTTCCCTTGGAGGCTTATAATTTGTTCAGGGAGATGATCAATAAACAAGAAAAATAAACAAAATAACTATAGGTGGGATTGAGTGCCAAGAAGGAATAAACAGGACATTCCAAAAGCAGAAATGATGCCTGCTTTGAAGTAAGCCATCAGGCAAAAAGCAAGACATGGAGCCCACAGTGCAGGTGTCTAGATGCCAAGGGCTTTCGTCCCCGGAGAAACACCACAGTTCCTCCAGCCCCTCATCTCCTCTCTCCACTGATCTCTTGACAGGACAGTTCAGTGTGTTATGCTAATACTAGGGGCATGGAGGGAATCAAAATTTTAAAAGCTTGTAAGGGAGCTTCAGAGCACTTTAAGCTCCAAACTTTTGTTCCAGTGGTTTCACATAATATACCAGTTTATAGAACCACCGTGTTTGGAAACTAGGCAAAGCCAAATACTGACCCCTTGGGTGAACGCAGATAACCTCCAGCATAGCTCTTTGCAGCTCTGTTGGTTTATGCCACGTGTTATCATCTGTGCAAACAACAAAGTGAGCCTCCTCTGAGCAGGGGTATCAGCTGTGCTTACGTAACATTGGGGCCTTCCGGGTAATAGAGAAATCTTTAGGACAAAGCAGTGTTCTGCCAGTGCAGGTTTTCAAAGACTAGCTTTTTTTTTTTTGTTCCCACTTTCTAGAGCCGCACCTGCAGCATATGGAAATTCCCAGGCTAGGGGTCAAATCAGAGCTACAGTTGCCGGCCTCCGCCACAGCCACAGCATCGTGGGATCCAAGCTGTGTTTGCGACCTACACCACAGCTCACAGCAAGGCCAGATCCCCAACTTGGCTGATCGAGGCCAGGGTTTGAACCCACAGCCTCATGGATTCTAGTCGAATTCATTTCCACTGAGCCGTGAGAGGAACTTCCAAAGACTAACTTTTAGTATGCAAGAGTGATTTAGTTTAGTTGTGAGGCAGAGTGATTTCATTGCAAGCCTGGCTCTGGGTCTTGGGGGAGCATGGCTCCAGAGGAGGACAGGACAGATCACTGTCCTGTTTGAGACCCTTGTTTCAACTTCATATCCAAGTTTATTGATTGGAACCTTAATGGTGAAATTCATTGTCTCCATGTGTCTTGGAGAGAGAAGAACATAGAGTCAAGGAAACAGGAATTCTTCACTTTACCAAAACTTTGAGTCTGTGTCAGTTCTCTACAAGGAATCAAAGCAGGGGGTAGAGAGAATTTCAGCCCTAAGATTGCTTGGCTTGCTGCACCCAAAGCCTCTAGAGGATTGTTGCCAGGAATCTGACATCATTGCCTGATGTTAGAACTCTTGGATGTTAAATAATATTATTTTTTCCAGAAACTAAAATATGGATATGATGACATCTCAAACATTCATATTCTGAGTCACATACCCCCTCCTGATCACCCTCGCAGCGGGGGAGACCTTTAAGGACCACCAGTGGTCAGTGCACTACACAGGGACACCATTCCCACCTCTTCCTCCTGACTCTGCCCCTTAGGATTTCTCTTCTCACACAGACTGATGCGAAAACATATCCAATTAAGGAAAAAAAAAATCAAAAATATTTGAGTCACCCTCAATCGCAACAACTGCACTTCCTGTTAACTTAGAGAAACAATGTCCTGGCTTATTTTTTGGCTCATGTATAGTCCGGAAAAAGTTTGGGCAAAGCTTCCCTTACTTTGATGAGTTCTACAATAAAACTCAGAGAAGACGATATTGCCTCGCTGCTTGGGAAGCTGATTGCAGGGTGTGGAAACAGCTAAGACAGGTCTGAAAGACGCAACCTAATGTTGCCTGCTGCATGCAAGGGCCAGGAACACCTGCTGCTGTTCCTTGAGGACCGTTCACCTCCTCTTGGAAGGAGATGAACAGCAGCCCAAAGTCTAGTAGGGAGCAAAGAAGTACATGTGACAAGGTGAATGTTGGGCCACTACAAGTCCCCAGAACAACTTTAAGAAATGACATGTTTATCTTGCCCGGTGATTACTAAGGTAATTCCAGTTTCTTTGGAATTGAGGGAGTTGTTTTAAGACATGAGCACAGAAGAAATGCTGTCTGATAATCTCATTTCCCATGCTAAATAGAAAAAGAATTTCCTCATTATTTTTTAAGGCCTTTGATGTTTTTAGTTGAGATGTTCAAATTTCTCCCTAGTGTTGCTCAAAAAGATATTAAGTAGAGACTTCCATGTGAGGATCCTGGAAGCACAAAGTTGAGGGATCAATCCCAGTTCCCCAAATGCAATCAAGCCAGAAAGTGGACCTCAGAAGGCTACTTCAGAATTACGTTTAAGGCCATGCCAGCTTCGCCTTATTGGGGGAGTTCATCATCCACTGGGTAGCCTAGGTTTTCATCCCACAATCATACTCTCAATGGGCTCTTTGCAAAAGCCATCTAACCCATCTATACTTGGAGAATCTTGTAGCAGAGTCCTGGGAACCTTCTAAATATTAGGGGGAAATTCTATCCTTCCTTTATTTGGGCATCACAGAGGCCAATCTAAAGAGGGAGTACTGAAGGGTACCTGCTCCATTGTTCTCTACTCAACAACCCATGTTAAATAGTTCCTCCCTGGGTGATGCTGTGGATTAATTGTCCCTTCTGATCTCTGAGCAGTAGCAGACACAGCAGGGTATCTGATTTTCATCCTTTGTTGATGTTATATAAAATGTATCATGATTTATACATTTTAGCTGCATCTCAGGCTGTCCCGCTAGTGTCTGTTTCTTACTTTCTAAAGTATATATTTTATTATTATTATTATTTTGCTTTTTAGGGCCGCACCTGCGGCATATGGAGGTTCCCAGGCTAGGGGTCTAATTGGAGCTGCAGCTGCCGGCCTACTCCACAACCACAGGAACACTGGATCCGAGCTGCATCTGCGACCTATACCACAGCGCACAGCAACGCCAGATCCTTGACCCACTGAGCGAGGCCAGGGATCGAACCCACGTGGTTCGGATTCCTTTCCACTGCTCCATGACAGCAACGCCTAAAGTATATATTTCAGTAGTTTCTTTCTTATGGATCTGCTCTTTAAATTGCCTTTTTCATTTTCAGTCAAAGATAGTTTGATTCGGTCCCCAATCTGGTTGATAATTATTGTCTCTTAGCCCCTTAAAGACACCGTGTCTCTGGCGTCCATTATTCATTGTTGAAAAAAATCAGCTGATGTTTTTTTTCCTTTTACAGTAAACTGTCTTTCTGTGAATTTTTTTTTTTTTGGTCTTTTTTTTGCTATTTCTTGGGCCGCTCCCGCGGCATATGGAGGTTCCCAGGCTAGGGGTCCAATCGGAGCTGTAGCCACTGGCCTACGCCAGAGCCACAGCAACACAGGATCCGAGCCGCGTCTGCAACCTACACCACAGCTCACGGCAACACCGGATCCTTAACCCACTGAGCAAGGGCAGGGACTGAACCCGCAACCTCGTGGTTCCTAGTCGGATTCGTTAACCACTGCTCCACGACGGGAACTCCCTGTGACTTCTTTTAATGTCATTGTTGCATCTGTGCTGCAGTTGACTATTACGTGTGAATGGATTATTTTAATTTTGGTTGGTTGTATTGTGCCTCTTGAATTATGGATTTTTGTCTTTTTTCCATTCTGGAAAATTCTCACTTTTCTTCTCATATGGCTTCTTTGTTTTCTCTGTTCTCCTTTCTGGGGCTTTAATTAGATGTGTATTTGACCTTCATTCTTTTACATCTCTTATCTTATACTTTCCATTTTCTTCTTAACCTGTACAACATTCTGTGTAGTTTCTTAAGATATATCTTCCAGTTTATTTATTCTGTCTTTAGCTGTATTATATCCAGTAGTTCAGTTTGGTTCTCTTCCAAATAAATTTGGTAATAATAGTCTCTGTTGCTCGCTCATTGTTGTGATTCCAAGATTTATTTCTTTCAACACTGCACATAGAGGCAATCTGAATTCTCATATGACAATTCCAGTATATTCAATCATTGGAGGTCTAAATCTGTGGCCATTTCTTCTGTTGACTCCCATTCATGGTATCTCCATTTGTGCTTGGTGGTCTTTGACTGAGAGCTTTTTGCTTGGTCTTAATCTGTAGGAAACCAGGTCCTAAAATGAATATACCTTCCTCAGAGAGGATTTGAGTGCACTTCAGTTGGAAGCCAGGGGAACAGGGAGGGCTCCTGACCTTGGACCACTTCAGCCCATCTCAAGAGTCCTTGCTCACCTGGGGAGTCTTAGATTCGGTCCTCCACCTCCCTGCTGGCATCCTGATCTTAGTGTTCAAATGGGCATCTACTCTCAAGATAACCCAAACCTCCTGACTTGTTACCCTGAGTTCTGACACTGACTCATTTGGGGTAAGCAAAGTAGGAGTGTGGTTCTCAGAGACTTTGAAACTGTACAAATGATGGATCACATCCATTTTGCCTGCCTTCACCAATCTAGGTCCTTTTAAGGCTTGCAGCTCCACCAAGCAGCTCCTAGCCTAAATGATAAGATGTTTGCCTGAGTTATTTTCCAGGAACTAGAGTCAGTTGTGTCTAGTTCAGGCTGAGTTGGTTAAGACTGGATCTGACCACTGAACCTTCAACTGGGCATACACAAGTGTCTGAGCTCAGTGATCTTCTGATATAGGAGGGCTGAAAACTCCACCCTCAGAACCTGGGAGCCCTTTAGCCTAATTACAGCTGTGCAAAATGACTATTACTGCACCTTTTTTCCAATCACCTCTCCCCATCCTCCCCACATTCCTCATGCCTTCGACCACCCTGCTGCTTTTTTAAAAATTATTTTTCTTTTTATTGCTGCACTTGCAGTATATGGAAGTTCCCAGGCCAGGGGTTGGATCAGAGCTGCAGCTGCCACTGCCATGACAACACCAGATCTGACCCACATCTGCAACCATAACGCTGGATCCTTAACCCATGGGGCCAGGGATCGAACCTTCATCCTCATGGAGACATCCTGCCCCGCTTCTTTATTCGTGATCCCATAAATACCTCAAGCTCCTTGCCTTCAGGGAGGAAGATTGGAGATTTGCTTTCCCATCTTCTCCCTTGGCTGCCTTGGGAATAACCCTCTCTTTGCTGCAAGCTTTATTGTCTCAGCGTTTTGGCTTGCTGTGCATTGGGCAAAATGAACCTAGTTTGGTAACAACTTCCTCTACCTCTTGTAAGCCCAGCAGTCCATTCTGTTCAGTGTTAAGTTGTGCAGGGGCAGAGTCCCAAAGAGCACGTGGTCTGTCAACCAGTCAGATGTAGAAATCCTCCATTTCCCACCCACGCATGTCCTGCTAGTGCAAAAAATGGCATGGGCTTCAAGCAATTTGACATTCTCAATTTCTAAAACTACCCAGATTTTCTCAAGCAATGTGAAGGGGGTAGAAGAGAAAGGAAGACAGAGAAAAGTAAAACAGACGCTAAGTCTCCCGCAGTTCTTTCTCCCATCTATTGATCTCTGTACTATGGTTCAGGGCTGTGCTGTGTGGCTAATCCAGCTTCTCTGCCTTCCAGACACTCATCCACGAGGAAGGATGGCCAGCACCTTCTCGAAATTACTAACTGGCCGCAATGCTTCTTTGTTATTTGCCACCTTGGGCACCGGTGCCCTGACCACCGGGTACTTGATGAATCAGCGGAGCGTGTGTGCTGAGGCCCGGGAGCAGCACAGGCTGTTCCCACCAAGGTAAGTCCTCTTGGCTTTATTTATTTATTTCTCTGGTTTTTGGTCTTTTTGTCTTTTTAGGTCCACACCTATGGAGGTACCCAGGCTAGGCATCCAATCAGAGCTGTAGCCATTGGCCTATGCCACAGCCACAGCAACACAGGATCTGAGCTGCATCTGCGATCTACACCACAGCGCAGGGCCATACTGGATCCTTAACCCACTGAGCGAGGCCAGGGATTGAACCCGCAACCTCATGGATGCTAGTCGGATTCACTGAACCATGACAGGAACGCCCCCTCTTGACTTTGAAATGACACCAAAAGCCAGCCAGAAATATGCTTTCTCCTGCCAAAACTGTCAGCAAGGATACCTCTTTTTGCCATTGAGGATGACTAAATCAAAGTGACTGTTTATAAACACAGTGACTTGGGGCAAATATAAGAAAGTGTAATGTCATCATCCCTGCTTAGAGCTGGATGTGTGTTGAAATAGCACTAATAGTAATAATAGTAGTAACATTTGTTGGACACTCCTGTGTGTACTGAGCACTTTATGCAGAATATTTTTTTTTTTTTGGTCTTTTTGTCTTTTCTAGGGCCAAACCCATGGCATATGGAGGTTCCCAGGCTAGGGGTCTAATCGGAGCTACAGCTGCTGGCCTACACCAGAGCCACAGCAAGGACAGATCCGAGCCGTGTCTGCAACCTACACCACAGCTCACGGCAGTGCCAGATCCTTAACCCACTGAGCAAGGGCAGGGATCAAACCCGCAACCTCATGGTTCCTAGTCGGATTCATTAACCCCTGAGCCATGACGGGAACTCCTATGCAGAGTATTTTGTTCCTCTTAGCATCCCTGATGCAGTGGATACTGAGGAGAATTAAGTAGTGCCATCAAATGTGAACCCAGGGACCTTGATTCGAGACCTATGTCTTGCCTATAAATGCTGTACCACCTCCGGAAAACATGCTGTTGTACGGGTTTTTTTTTTTTTTGCTTTTTTTAGGGCCGTACCCGGGGCATATAGAGGTTCCCAGGCTAGAGGTCCAGTCAGAGCTACAGCTGCCAGCCTACACCATAGCCACAGCAACGTAGGATCTGAGCTTCGTCTGTGCCCTACACCACAGCTCACAGCAATGCCAGATCCTTAACCCACTGAGCGAGGCCAGGGGTCAAACCCATAGCCTCATGGTCCCTTGTCAGTTTCGCTTCTGCTGCGCCACAGTGGGAATTCCCCATGTGGTAGTATTGATGTTAAGTGTCAGCTTTAAAGGACCTTGCAGTAGGGAAGTGGAGGAGTGGCATGAAAGTGAACTGTTTTTGGAGCTCCTCCTGTGGCGCAATGAGATCAGCAGCATCTTGGGAACGCTGGGACACAGGTTTGATCCCTCGCCCGGCACAGTGGGTTAAGGATCCCACATTGCCACAGGTATGGCTCAGATCTGATCCCTGGCCTGGCAACTCCATATAGGGGCAGGAAAAAAAAAAAAAAAGATGGACTGTTTTCTCCACCCTTGGAAACTTACTATGGCTGAGGCATCACACACCACTGGATCGAGTTGGGGTGGGGTCTTCCTTGAAGAGATTTCATGTAGGCACGTGTGCATGAAAGAGTCAAGGAACACCTGAGGTGTTTCTCAGAAACATTTACTGGCTTTGTGGGAATCAGGATCTCTGAGGGAAATACTGGCCCCCACCGTGTACCTCAGGAATTGCTGAGGTGAGATTACCTGCGTTTGAGCCTGTGGTCATCTTTAATCCCCTATTCTTCAGTCAGTACATAGCCCAGAGTAAGACAGCACCTCCATTTGATTTCTTTCTAGGTATTATTTCAACAGCTGAATTCCTGTTTCTATAGCCAGGCACTGCTCCCAGCAAAGCAGAGAACATCACAGAGAGAGGACAGACAGACACATGAATTTCTCTGTAGTTCCACCTGTTGAGTTTTTAGCCTTTGTACCGCAGATCTAAGGGACTAAAATGCAGCTGTTGTATTTTACCAAAATGATGGAGTTAAAAAAAAAAGGGAAGTCTGCATATGATTTCACTTTCTCATGGGTGTGTTTCGTGTTTTTGGAACAGTCCATCTTTACCATGGAAAGTACCAAAAATATTTTTATAGAATTATCCGATCCACATAGAATTGCAACATATTCTCTCTCTCATCTCTCTACCAATTTTTCTACCATATGGAAATCACAACTACAGTCTAACATTCTTCTACCCAACAGAACCATTTAATCCCTTTAAATGAGATGTCCTGTTATTTCTCCTTAGATAAAGTTTGATACTTTACAATAGCCTGTTCCACAATAATGCACGGGATTATCACTTAGCTTGGGGAGAAATGATTTACATATTTCTTATACCTGTATGTAGCTTCTTATATGATTTCAATTTCTTTTCTAATTATTTTCTCTCCTCTTTTTTTTTTGTCTTTTGTCTTTTTTGAGGGCCGCACCCAAGGCATATGGAGGTTCCCAGCCTAGGAGTCGAATTGGAGCTGTTGCTGCCAGCCGGCCTACATCACAGCCACAGCAACACCAGATCTGAGCCGCGTCTGCAACCTACATCACAGCTCACTGCAACGCTGGATCCTTAACCCACTGAGCAAGGCCAGGAATCGAACCCTCAACCTCATGGTTCCTAGTTGGATTAGTTTCCACTGCACCACCACAGGAACTCCCCTCTCTCTCCTCTTTACATAAACATAAGTCACAGTCTGTGGGCTTCTGCAGCCAGCATCATGGACTCCTTAGGCAGGGCCAGGTCCATTTCTCTGGCAGTTCAAGGAACTCTTTTTAAAAAATCTGGCTTACTTTAGTCACAACCTAGTTGAGTGTTCCTCTGCCTGCTGGGGAAGGATGGCCAGAAGCAGAGCTCCTGCACAGACCCCTTCGCTCAGGGGCTGCTCACTGAATGCATTTCTCCTCCCCCTGCAGTGCAGACTACCCTGATCTACGCAAGCACAACAACTGCATGGCCGAGTGCCTCACGCCGGCCATCTACGCCAAGCTCCGCAACAAGGTGACACCCAACGGCTACACCCTGGACCAGTGTATCCAGACTGGTGTGGACAACCCCGGCCACCCCTTCATAAAGACCGTGGGCATGGTGGCTGGTGACGAGGAGTCCTATGAGGTAAAATTCTGGGCTGCCAGTGCGTGTATGGGGGCGGATTGCTCTGAGTTCTCTCTGTGGGGCCACCTTGCTGCCTCTGCAGGAAGGGAGCCCGTCAATAGAGGCCCCAGCATCACGGGGCCATCTGCAGTGCTTTCTGAAACAGTGAGGTCTATAGCTCCCAGGGACAAAGCTTCCTTTGCTGCTGCTGCAGAAACCATCCCCATGGAGGAATGAGTTACGTGATGGAACTCTCTGAGCTTGTCAAGGGGATGAATTGATATTGAAAAAAAAATATTTTAATGGTTTTATTGTATTGGTGATATGTATTCACCAGTAAGGGTTTAGGAGATGATGCATTTGTGGCTGAACTTTACTGCAGTGGGAAGAGAATGGTTCCATGTGTCTTTTTTAAATTACTCAATGAATTTTATTACATTTATAGGTGTACAACAATCATCACAACCAAATTTTACAGCATTTCCATCCCATATCCTCAGTAGATCCCCCCACCCCCCAACCTGTCTCATTTGGAAACCATACATTTTTCAAACTTTGCAGACAAAGAAGTTGTGTCCTTTTTTCCATGTGTCTTGAGTTTAAGAATGACTGATTACACACAGCCGCTGTTCTATTAGTGAGTTCACTAAATCTCTTGGAGGAATCCCACAATCTCCACATCCTCATCCCGGCTGCAGAAGCACAGGGCGGTCTACTGCTCTGGAGCTCAGCAACCGGAGCAGCCTCGTGGTGACAAATACCTCCAGCTGATCTCCCTCTTGTCGGGCCCCCTTTGCCCCTTCTGTTTCAGAGAGCTGAAGGCAGCTCCCTGGAAAGGCAGCCATCAGGAGGAGGGTGGGGCTTCTCTGGAATGGACTAGACTGGTAGCTCACTCAGGTGCCACAGTGCCCAGCTCTGGGCTCCCAGAGTCCCAGACTAGAGCTGGCTGCCTGGACCCACTTCCCACTTCTCACAGCTCCCAAATGCTGTAGGGTGCTCTGTTATGACTTCTCTTAACATTATTTGACCTAGAGGATATTCTTTTTGAAGTTTTTGCTTTTTAAAAAAAGTAAATATCGCCCAAGGTAGTTTGGGCTGTGGAAGGTCCTCACAGGGTGAGAGGTTCCTGCTTTGCCTTAATTGCTGCTGTGCAGTTTTCTTTCAGTGCAGTTAGTTTATTATGTTGCAAAACTTTAGAATCTGACCTTTTCTTTTGACCCCAGAACTGCTTAGCTTCTGATCTGGCAGCTTCTTTTATCCCACAAAAGCAAGAACTTCTGGGGAAAAGCCCTCTTTTTCTTTTTTTTTTTTTCTTTTTTTGGGGCTGAGTCTGTGTTATGTGGCAGTTCCCAGGCTAGGGGTCAAATTGGTGCAGGCAGCATCACAGTACACAGCAACACGGGATCCAAGCTGAGTCTTTGACCTACACCACAGCTCACAGCAATGCCGGATCCTTAATCCCAGTGAGTGAGGCCAGGGATCGAACACGCAACCTCATGGATACTAGTCAGGTTCATTACCACTGTGTCACAATGGTAACTCCCCTCAAATTTTTTTTTTTAGCTTTTTTATTATGGTTGATTTAAAATGTTGTGTCAATTTCTGCTGTATGGCAAAGTGACCCAGTTTATATACATTATTTTTTTCACATTCTCCACCATCATGTTCCATCACAAGTGATTAGATATAGTTCCCAGTGCTGTACAGCAGGATCTCATTATTTATCCATTCCAAATGCAATAGTTTGCATCTACTAACCCCAAATTCCTAGTGCATCCCACTCCCTGTAACACAAGATTTTCCTACTTCATCTGATGGCAGTGAACTTGGCAGAATCACTAGGGAAAAGGTTACCATGACAGAGTTCTGTAGCCCTTCTCTCTCCTAAGGGTCAAGGTGCCTTAGAGAAGTTTCCTCTGGTATAAGTCTACTACAACTGTTATTATTATTACTGGCCATCAGTCCACTCTCACAGCTCTTTCCTGCATGGTAGCACTGAGAATTTTTGAGAAGGAAGGCATCAAATTTGGCTCTTAAGATAAAAGGGAGCAGGGAGTTCCTGTTGCGGCACAGCAGAAACGAATCTGACTAGAAACCATGAGGTTATGAGTTTGATCCCTGGCCTCACTCAGTGCGTTAAGGATCCGGCATTGCCGTGAGCTGTGTTATAGGTTGCAGACACGGCTCAGATCTGGTGTTGCTGTGGCGGTGGCGGGCAACTGTAGCTCTGATTAGACTCCTAGCCTGGGAACCTCCGTATGCCATAGGTGTGGCCCTAAAAAGGGAAAAAAAAAAAAAGATAAAAAGCAAATGATGAACCAATTTAATTCCAGAGGAAACAGGAGCATCTTCCCTCCTGCAGGTGTTTGCTGACCTCTTTGACCCTGTCATCAAGCTGAGGCACAATGGCTACGACCCTCGGGTGATGAAGCACCCCACCGATCTGGACGCATCCAAGGTAGGGGCAAGCCGCCTCTGTGCCTTCCGGTGCAGCTGCTCCCGAGCTCAAGGGGAGGAACACCTGAGAGAAGGCAGATGCCTTTGAAAGCCCTGTGATGGCCCTGGCACAGCAGGCTCCCTGGAGGGCCACGGAGATGGTCAGGAAGGTCCCGAAGTCTGTTTTTCTTACTTTGTACCACCAGGGGTGTAGCGGTCATTGAGAATTTTAAACCCTTCATAAAACAATTCCTTTTTCACTTCAGACCTAGTGGGGGGTAAAAGAACTGCAGGCAGCGCTGTGTAAAGTAGCTCCTCCCTAGACTTCTAAGACTCCTGCCCCCAGAGTTCCAGAATGTGTCCAGCGTGCACATGTGCTCAGTGTCATAGGGCCCTCAGATCCGAAGGCTGGAGGCCACTGTGGCCGTGGCGCCACGGTGACCCCAGGCTTTGCTCGGCAGATCACCCAGGGGCAGTTCGACGAGCGCTACGTGCTGTCGTCTCGGGTGCGCACAGGCCGCAGCATCCGCGGGCTGAGCCTGCCGCCCGCCTGTACCCGGGCCGAGCGGAGGGAGGTGGAGAACGTGGCCATCACGGCCCTGGAAGGCCTCAAGGGGGACCTGGCCGGCCGTTACTACAAGCTGTCCGAGATGACGGAGCAGGACCAGCAGCGGCTCATCGACGTGAGTCGAACACCCTGGGCTGCCCTGGGCTGGGCTGTGCTGAGAGAGCCCTGATCCGCGCGGTGTGGCCTCTCCCCCAGCCCGGGCCCCTGCGCTGGTTGGGAGCTTGCTGGGGCTTCAGCCTGGTCAGTGTAAAGAAAGAAGAGCAGGCCTTATAGCTTTAGGTCAGAAGTAGAGACGGATAAAGTCTGCAGAGGAAAAAGTATGGTGGGGGGTGGGGGATGGATTTGGAGGATCCCCTGGCTTGTTGATAAATGGAAACAATTGGGTGTGAAAAATCCTGTCTATGCCTGGATGGTGTCCATTACCACACTCAAAGTCCGGGAAGCTAGGAAAATCTGGGAAGGGAATTATCCAGGTAGAAGACCTGCCCTGGCCCCTCCAGGAGGGGCCAGCCTCCGGAATTCCTGCTGCCTCCTTAGGTTCTCCATGGCCTCACTCTAACACAAGGATAGACAAACCCCAAGTCCCTTTTTCAGTTTCCCTGTAGCACAGTTACAACAGAATGGCGTTTTTCAAAAGTAGCTTTAAACCCCAAGGAACAGCAGAAACACATCTCGGTCATTTCAGAAGATGCAGTGCCACAAAATATGCCCCGTTGCCAAATCAGATGGGCCATCCACATGATCTAGAGGCCTCAGTCTCCTGGTTCAGAACTAAGCCCTCCTCTTCCTCAAGGAGACACTTCTGGTTCTGGCTTAGGGGATACCCCGTTTCCTGGGAAATGACAGCCATCAGCCTGTCCTGGCTCAGGTCTCTGACCTCCTCCACTTAGAGATTGTTGAAGGACTCCCCTTCCTGTGTCCTCTTGATTTCTGACATCTGTGTAATATATTTGAATATATGGTATCCATATGCATATTCTCATTGTGTACACATGCTAAGAAAAAGGTCAGGCTCTGGGCATTGATTTTGATCTGTACATTTGATTTTGACTTTTGTACTCTATACTACAATATAGAATAGTATATTGTAATTAGAGGTGTATTTGGGACTT
Source organism: Phacochoerus africanus (assembly GCF_016906955.1). Classification (NCBI taxonomy): domain Eukaryota; kingdom Metazoa; phylum Chordata; class Mammalia; order Artiodactyla; family Suidae; genus Phacochoerus; species Phacochoerus africanus. Next base: position 89,820,357 of record NC_062547.1, read on the forward strand.
AGACAATCTAGGTTTGTAAGAGGCTCTGCCATTTCCTAGCTGTGTGATGGGCTGTTTGCTGTCTGTGTTCTCAGTTTTCTTTTCCTATCAAATAGAATGATCACATTTACCTCGGAGTGGTGTTGTGAGGATTAAAGGAAATAAATTAAAAGTTTAAAAATCCATAGCTAGAGCCTGGCACATAGTGAACATTACATTAATGGGAACAATTTTATTCACAGCTCATTTTATTTTATTTTTTATCCTTTTTAGGGCCACACCCACGGCATATGGAGGTTTCCAGGCTAGGGGTCCCATCGGAGCTGTAGCCGCCGGCCTGTGCCACAGCCACAGCAACACAGTATCCAAGCTGCGTCTGCGACCTACACCACAGCTCATGGCAACCCACTGAGTGAGACTAGGGGTCAAACCTGCGTCCTCATGGATGCTAGTTGCGTTCATTAACTGCTGAGCCACAATGGGAACTCCAACTCAGTTTATATCTCTAATACTTTTTAATGAAAGGAATAATAATAATAATAATAATAATAATAATAATAATAATAATAAATAAACCAACAGCACTTGGAAATGTGGAGACTGCATCTCTGTAAAATACTTTTCAGGATAGTACCCCCCACTCACTGCCCACCCTGCCATTGCGTGGGGTTGGCACTGGTGGGGTTGACAGTCTCCAAGGTGATGAAGGATTTCCATCTGGGCTCAGCCAGTGGTTTGCAACGTTAGCTGTCCACGAGAATCACCCAAAAAGACTGATGTCCAGGCTGCACCCCATAACGAGTCAGAATCTCTGAGAGATGGGAACTGGGCACTAGAATTTTTTTTTAAAGCTCTCAGGTTATTATAGCAGGGAGCCAAGGCTGAGAACCACTGCCTGAGGGACTTTAGCCACTATTAGTGAGTTGAAACTTGGCCACCTGGCACTTGCCATTGTCTCTGATCTCATCAGTTTCTCCTTGCTGCTTTGTCCTTTTTGGCCTGCAGGACCACTTTCTGTTTGATAAGCCAGTATCCCCTTTACTAACTTGTGCTGGGATGGCCCGTGACTGGCCAGATGCCAGGGGAATCTGGTATGGACACAGCGTTTTCACATTTGCAGTGTGTGCAGATGTTCTCCTTCAGATCATTGCTTGTCCTAACCTGAAGTTGCTGTGTTCTGCACTTGACAGCATGCCCAGCTTGAGCTAAATGGAGAAGAGAGAGTACTTAGAAATTGGGGTGTGTGTGTGTGTGTGTGTGTGTGTGTGTGTGTGTGTGATATAAATAGAGTGATGTTTCCAAGATGTGCAGGAATGTTTGCTGTTTTGCATGAATTATGCATGAGAAAAAAGACTATTTTTAAGAAAAAGTTAGCTTCATACTATTCGAACTCATAGAGGATCTGTTTCATGACATTAAAACAAAAGAGCAGAACATGAAAAATAAATACTGAGAATTTAAGCAAAACCCTATGAGGAAGAGTGAGTGTACACGTATTTTGTTTTGACCCTGAGTCCTCAAGCCACTTTGATCCCTGTACCTTGATAGGTTATTGTGACACTACCCAGAAGAGCCCAGATCAAAATGTTTGGGAGCAGCTGCTCAATGAGGGCAGATAGGCAGGATCTATACAGCAAACGTGAAATCTTCTGCAGCCCAAAGATGTTGGGATGCAGGTAAAATCATATTTTTAAGGGCTGCAAGATTTTGTTCCAATCTATTAGGAGACAAAACACTCTTGTTAACTTCAAAGCCAAATGTTATCATGGTTGAATTATCATCCTAGTCTGAGGAACAAGGGAGATTATGTTCTCTTTGGGCAAAACCATGACATCCTTGAGGGTTGGAGTTGGTCTTACTCTTCATTCTGTCAAGATAACATTATTTTGCAATACTTGTTCCAGCGCAATTAAGAGATTAGGGCCATGTAAGGAAATGAGGAGGCAATGAAGCTACAGAGGTAATGGGAATTTTCATGTGTTGAAACCACCGTAATTAACACTCGGCACCATATTTCTCTCTTCATTAGGCACAATTATGACAAGACATTTCTCATCTGGATTAATGAGGAAGACCACACCAGGGTAATCTCTATGGAGAAAGGAGGCAACATGAAAAGAGTATTTGAGCGATTCTGTCGAGGACTCAAGGAGGTAAGATGTCATCAGAGATTTCTGAATATTCGCTAAAATAAAATATCCTTTATTCTTTATTCTTGCAGGAAGACACTACGGTGACTTCCAAGATGGGCTAATTTTTTCTGGGGATCGTGGTACCCTTTTGGGATGGGAATTCCAGGGTAGTGCTTCAAAAAATAGATGACTTTCTTTTGTTATTAGCAAGCTCCTATGCTTTCCTCCCCAGTGCAAAATGGTAGAGACGTCTGTGGGTCATTAGTTATTTTCTGATTTCTTTAACAGAGCTCTTGGCAGTTCTAAGCAGAGACAATATAGGATACTCCTGTGTTCATAAGAACCTGCCCACAGCCATACTTGCTGAGAATTCCTATATTCTCCTACTATGCTCAGGTGGAAAACAATAACAGCTGGCATTTATTGAGTTTATTGTGGGCTAGATACTGTGATCAGTGTTTTACATTGTTCTTCTAATTTAATTGGACCATTTTAATATTCTGATAGGAGAGGTTTAATTTTCTGTTAAACAAGTATTATAGGGTGAAAGGATGGAATTTTGCCATTTGCAGCAACATGGAGGACTTGGAGCGCATTATGCTAAGTGAAATGTCAGAGAAAGACAAATTCTGTGTGATGTTCACTTAGCTGGGGAATCCAAAAATTGCAACAAACTAGTGAGTAAAACAACAAAGAAGCAGAGTCACAGACAAAAAGAACAAACTAGGGGTTACCAGGGGAGGGGAAGGGGCAGCAAAGGGGTTGGGGAGGTGAAAGGGTTATCATGGGATTGTATGAAATCGTGCGTGTGAAGCTTTTGACAATTGTTACGTGCTCTAGATTTTGAAGAATCTTTCTTTCAATAAAAAAGAAATTTAAAAACGTTCATTAAAAAAGAACTGAAAGACAGCTTTCCTTTTTCCTTTCTACCGAAAGAGAAGTCCTGTAAATTCACCTAAATTTCATTCATGGCAAACATATAGCACACAGGTCTCTCCCTGGTGTTTGGGATGTGCTGAGTGACTGGGTAGCTGAGAACTTTGCCGTTTGTTCCCTGTTGTAGGTAGAACGTCTAATCCAAGAACGAGGCTGGGAGTTCATGTGGAATGAACGCCTCGGGTACATTCTGACCTGTCCCTCGAACCTCGGCACGGGATTACGGGCTGGGGTCCATGTCAGGATCCCAAAACTCAGCAAGGTAATGTCATGGGGCCGGTGGCCCTGTTGGGTTCCACCAGGATCGGTTCAGATGGGACTGGTCTGCGGTGGGAGAAATGTCACAGCCCATTCCTTGACCCTTACTCTCTGCACGGATAATAGAAAGTGACAAGAAAGGGTTGTTTGCTTCAAAAACACTTGTACCTTAGGGTAAGAGGTGAATGGGGCTGTAAGAAAGGGATGTGGCTTCAAGAACAGGAAGTTCAAGTTTTTCACCTTCCAGGTTGGGATAGCTAGGCAGGCTGCCCTGCCCTGCCCTGCTCCCTGGCTTGCCTTCCATCTCCACTCTCTCTCCTAGGACAGAGGTTCTCAGACTTGAGCCTGCAGCAAAGTCACCTGGAGGCTTGTGCAAACACCAATTGCTGGCCCCACCTGCAGAATTTGCATTTCTAACAAGTTTCCAGGTGCTACTGCTGCTGCTGTCCAGGGAGCTACACTTGGAGGACTATAGTCTCAGGGCACTGTCCCCTTTGTATGGTCACAGTCAGGTCTCATGTTCTAGCTTGTGGGAAGGAAAGAGAGCATGCAGGTGTGTCCATAGAAAGATTTGAGTTCTATGGGGGTTTTCTGGTGGCTCAGCAGGTTAAGCCACTGCTGTGGCATAGGTTTGATCCCTGACTCAGGAACCTCCCTCCATATGTCATGGGCACGGCCAAAAAAAAAGAAAAAAGATTTAAGGTCTAGGCCTGGCAGTGGCACACGCCACTTCTGCTTGTTCCATCGAAAGAACCTACCAGTTGTTAACTTCCTCAGTTCATCTGTGGAATAGGAGAGGGATTCCAGTGGGCAGCTAATAGTTTCTGTCACAGCACACCAAATGAATCAAATACCTTAAAACAATTTTAGAAAATGTGCTTATCGTATAATAATATCTGTTATTCAAAACTCCAATACTAAGGAAATTCTTTGAAGTTATTTAATGTCACAATTTTAATCAGATCAGTAACAACTTTTATATAGATGAATCAAAACTCACCAAAGCTGGCATCCACATGCCAAAAAAGGGGTGTAGAAGTTAGTGACAGGGGTTCTCTTGTGGATCAGAGGGTTAAGAACCTGACTAGTATCCTTAAGAATGTAGGTTCGATCCCTGGCCTCGCTCAGTGGGTTAAGGATCTGGTGTTGCAGCAAGCTGCGGCATAGGTTGTAGATGCAGCTCGGATTTGGCATTGCTGTGGCCATGGTATAGGCTGGCAACTGCAACTCTGATTTGACCTCTAGCCTGGGAACTTCCATATGCCATGAATGTGGCCCTAAAAAGACCAAAAAAAAAAAAAAAAGAAGAAGAAGAAGGGGTTAATAATAGCTCTTTTCCCTTCTGTGTTCAGTCTACTTTTAGGCAAGTTAATTCCTCTGAGCCTTAGTTTCCTCATCTGTGAAGAAGGTGTAAAAGCCATACCTTCTTCATGGGGTTGTTCTAAGGCTTAAGTGTTCCAGCATAGGGCCCTGGTACATAGCAAATACATGCTTAATAAATATCAACTGTTGGGAGTTCCCATCGTGGTGCAGGGAAAACAAATCTGACCAGGAACCTTGAGGTTGTGGATTTGATCCCTGGCCTCGCTCAGTCGGTTAAGGATCTGGCATTGTCGTGAGCTGTGGTGTAGGTCTCAGGTGCAGCTCAGATCCCATGTTGCTGTGGCTGAGGCAAAGGCTGGCAGCTGTAACTCCCATTCGACCTCTAGCCTGGGAACCTCCGTATACCGTGGGTACAGCCCTGAAAAGCAAGAAAATAAATAAATATCAACTGTTGTTACTTATCCTTATATGTCTGAGTGTGCCAATAATGCATCAGTATTACATCTTATGACACTAAATCCTATCCTTTGTCCCAGGATCCGCGATTTTCTAAGATCCTGGAGAACCTAAGACTCCAGAAGCGTGGTACAGGTGGTGTGGACACTGCAGCAGTGGCAGACGTGTATGATATTTCCAACATAGACCGAATTGGTCGATCAGAGGTAATGGCTCTCTCACTCTCTGAACATGAACCAACGAAAGCAGCCTAAGACAAAAAGAAGTAACCTCAACAGCCTTTCCTTGCACACAAAATTCAAGACCTCCTCTTTGCCCATTAAGTCCTGAGTCATGTTAGCATTTCTTCATTCTGCAGTACTAGTCTTCCGCAGGAAATCACCACCTAAAGGTGAGCATGGTATAAGCTGAGGATGTACAGGCAAGTGAAGAAATTCACCGTGGGACTGTTGTCCCTTGCCTGCCCCTGAGAGCTCTTCCAGGATCCGTCAGCAGCAGGAGCTCTGTCATGCTGAAGGACGGCAGTCTTTTATCACCGTGAAGTCAGAGAGCATGTGTGCTATCTTTCCCTTTCCAAGGCGGGTAAAATAATGGAGTTTCTCTTGATTCAGAATTTCCTTTGGTGAAGGTCACATACTATCATCTTCACTTGGGTGTTTTTATTTTATTATTTTTTTTTAAGATGATTTTTATTTTTTCCATTATAGGCTTGTTTTCTTTTAATTTTTAAAGTGATTTTAATTTTTTCCATTATGGTTGATTTACAGTGTTCTGTCAATTCCTACTGCACAGCAAAGTGACCCAGTCATACACATATGTATATATTCTTTTTCTCACGTTATCTTCCATCATGCTCCATCATAAGTGACTGGGTATAGTTCCCTGTGCTATACAGCAGGATCTCATTGCTTATCCACTCCAAAGGAACAGTTTGCATCTGTAACCCCAGATTCCCAGTCCACCCCACTCCTTCCACACCCCCTTGGCAACCACAAATCTGTTCTCCAAGTCCATGAGTTTCTTTTCTGTGGAAAGGTTTACTTGTGCCATATATTAGATTCCAGATATATGTGATATCCTATGGTATTTGTCTTTCTCTTTCTGACTTACTTCACTCAGTATGAGAGTATTTAGTTCCATCCATGTTGCTGCAAAAGGCATTATACGCGGGCATTTTTAGATACTTGATATTTGTAAAATGTTATGTGTAGAGCTACAGATGGCAATTCAGGTGTGCACTAGGTGTGCGTGTATAAGATTGTGATCATCGGAGTTTCCGTCATGGCGCAGTGGTTAACGAATCCGACTAGGAACCATGAGGTTGCGGGTTTGGTCCCTGCCCTTGCTCAGTGGGTTAACGATCTGGCGTTGCCATGAGCTGTGGTGTAGGTTGCAGACGTGGCTCGGATCCAGCGTTGCTGTGGCTCTGGCCTAGGCTGGTGGCTACAGCTCCGATTCAACCCCCAGCCTGGGAACCTCCATATGCTGCGGGAGTGGCCCAAGAAATAGCAAAAAAAAAAAAAAAAAAAAGACAAAAAAAAAAAGCTAAAAAAGATTGTGATCATCACAGTAAGTCATGCCAACTTATCTGGATGAGGTCCCATTGAATGTATTGGGCTCATCATTAGTTTAAAGGCCTCATAACATACAACTCTTAATAACTTAGTGGGTGGTTATTAAATCTGAATTATTGGTGCCTGTTCTTCTTCCTTGCCATCTTTTGCATATTTAATTGCAGGTTGGTACCCCTCCCGGTGAACTGAGGAAAGGAAAGGCAAAAACACTCAAAACAGTTAAATCAGCCTAAGTCCTACTAGCTCTGATAAAGTACTTGAGGAAGAAGCAGCTCTATCTACCATACCTCCTGGCATTTGTTGGGAAAATGTATGGTGAAGTGAATAAAGAAAATATGGGGCATAGTCCTGTCAGCTTCTAGATTTTTATTGCTGGAAAGCAAGGTAGTTACCACTTTTAGAAAACTATAACAGGTGATCGTTATAAAAGGTAGAAACGTTTTTAAAAGTACTAAAAATAAAACCAATTTTTTAGCCTAACAACCCTGAGATAACCATCGTCAACATTATTCTAAACTGCCTTCCATTCATAGAATTACTCAAAAAATGTTTTTCACAAAATTTAGTGTTATAGCATATACTTGACATAATACAGATTTTCCCAATATATTATAACATGGGCATTTTCCTACAATATTAAATATTCTTTGGAACACAGTATTTAATGACAGCATAGTAAAAGTAGTCCATTGTCTATTTAATATCTCCCTGGTTATTTGATATTTTGTTTGTTCCTCTCTATGCATAACTCTAATTACAACTCTGATTATTTAGTTAGGATATATTTCTAGGAAAGGGATTCCTGAGTTAAAGATGAGGGGTCCCTTACTTATGACCATGTTTCCTACCAGAAGGTTTATCCCAAGAGAGATCCACTGGCAGTGAATGAGAGACCCATCTCACTACACGCTCATTCATACTGGAAGAGGGCAGTCGGATGAGTAGAAAATACTTGTTTCTTTTCTCAATGATGACTGTCTTTCTGACTCAACCCTCTCGTAGGGCCTCAGTTTCCTTATGCAAGAAAAGAACCGGGGAGGGTACTAGACTCCATCATGCCTGAAGTATGTTTAGCTCTGACACTTAACGATCTCTTCCATTATTGCTGTCCATTCTGGAGTTATACCATGTATTTTTGGGCCATCTGGAATGAATTAGTAATGACTTACTATCTTAGTTTGGGTCCCTTTAGGAGCAGTGCGAGAAATTTGGGAGGCAATTCCCAGGGAAAAATTCATAGGTAGATGGGTACTCTAGTTTAAGAAACACCAATTATTTGTAAGTAAAATAATTTTTAAGGGGAACTTTTTAAAGTATATCTTAATATAATTCACCCATGTTCCTTTAAGTAGCCAACTTGCCTCGTACAGTGCAAAACAGGGTTTAATTGCCAAACATTTGTGTTTAAAGAATTTTCAGAAAGCCATTCACTGTGTGAATGATAATATCTAAATTATAGCACATTTAATACTCAGGTAGCTTAGTGGCGGGTCAGAATTCAGTTCTGGATCAAAGAACATCACAAGGGTGTCACTGTGAAGTTTTGGTTTTAAACATACCGTTATTTTATAGCAGAGACTGTTGTGGAAAAAATGTCTGAGATACACACTAACGGGTTTTGTATTTTAAAAAAATTTCCCACACACAGAGTGGTAACCCATCTTAAGAAAGATTGAGAGGAGTTCCCGTCATGGCGCAGTGGTTAACGAATCCGACTAGGAACCATGAGGTTGTGGGTTCGGTCCCTGCCCTTGCTCAGTGGGTTAACGATCTGGCATTGCCGTGAGCTGTGGTGTAGGTTGCAGATGCGGCTCGGATCCCGCGTTGCTGTGGCTCTGGCGTAGGCCGGTGGCTACAGCTCCGATTCAACCCCTAGCCTGGGAACCTCCATATGCCACGGGAGCAGCCCAAGAAATAGCAACAACAACAACAACAACAAAAAAAAAAAAAAAAAGAAAGATTGAGAGAAACCCTGTATCAGATATCATCATATTTCTGATGATAACCATCTCTCCCCACAAAACTTCAGGGAAATAATGAGAAGAAATCATTATCAAGTCCGTCTAACATGGCGAGTTCTCATTTGTCCCAGTATTGTTCCTATTGATGAAAGCCTTGTATGTGTCTTCGGTGCAAATTAATCTTTCATCTTTTTCACTGTCAAAGGTTGAGCTTGTTCAGATAGTCATCGATGGAGTCAATTACCTGGTGGATTGTGAAAAGAAGCTGGAGAGAGGTCAAGATATTAAGGTGCCGCCACCTCTGCCCCAGTTTAGCAGGAAGTAAACTTTCCCTCCCCCAGTTTGAAATAATCTGTCTGCTGGATGACAGACATAAAGCAATTTCTACTCTGAGAGTTTTTATAGACTTGGAAAAATGTAAAATTGTAGGTCCTGTCTATCTTTACAATAAAACTCTCCTTAATATCTTTGGTTTGTTTCTTTGATTTTTTTTTTTTTTTAATGCTACAAAGAAGGGCAAACATTCAATTACAAGTAGCAGGTGGTAAAAATATTTTAAGATGGCAATAAAGCTAATATTTGTAAGACTCCTTATGCACCAATTTAGAAACCCTCCAACTATCTAGATGCTATTGTAATCAACTCTTTAACAAATCCCTACAGATACCATTGAAAAGAAAAATGAGAAACTAATGTAATCAGTAGAGCAAGAGGAAACTCATCTCTTGAATGTGTGGAAATAAAGATTATGCAGAAGAGGACAAATGAAGGCTCTTCAGGGCTTGCCATAGCAGGAGAGTCAGCCACCACCACCACTTCCAGGAATCTGGCAGAAATTTGAAGGCAAGCATAGGAAAGCTTTCTGGCAAAAGAAGGAGTATGCTCAGGTGTGCTCTGAGTGGGCTGTAGGCGGAAATTGGAGGCAGGCCAACTAGCAGCAGGGTATCCTGTGTAAGTGGTTTGGGAAGCATATTTGGCTTTCTTAGGTTGGTCGTGAATTGGAAGCTAGGGCGCAAAAGAGGGAAACTGGAAGTCACTGAGCAAGCCCAGTCTCTGGGCCAACTGCTTCAGAAGTGGTTTGGCTTCTTGAACTGGTTGCTGCAGAGGTTAGCGTCAAGAGTTTCATTGTCATTTATGGTCTGGCTGTTGTCCTTTTGTATATTCAGTCTCTCAAAAGCAATCCAAAATTTGATGTCTCAAATACCGAAAATGTATTTAGTATAATTTTGAAAGCCGAATTCTTTCCTCAGCACGCAGATGCTTACCTCGAATCTTGTTATTCTCTTCCTTCCATCCTGTGATGTCTATAATCTGAAGGGACATGATAGAAGAGGTGGGAGCAGCTAATTCTCTAACTCTAAAACTGCCCCACACAATGAGAAAAATACTGTTATCTTGAATAACAGGAATGTGAGCAAGTTCTGCATTTTGTGAATAAATGAGCACTGTAGATGCTACAATGAAGATAGATCACTGCTATAATAGAAACCTAGTCTTCCCTTCTGCTATATTGAGAAAAATAATGTATAAAAAGAATACATTTGTGCTGGTGCTAATAGGCACTACACCAATTTTTGAGTGACAAACTGATACGTGGTTGAAATTTAGAAGAGGAAACTACACCCACAGTATTCAGGACATTGTGCTAAACACCCTGAATGGGATGGGGTGGAGGGCTGTTCTGCCAACAAATGCCTGTTGACAAAAGAGGGATCAGAACCTTGGGCAGTAACTGGCTTTCTGGGGACAAGGGATGGAGGGTTGAGAGGACGTTGTGGTCAAGCATGTTGACTCTACAGCCCTTTGTTCGAGTACAAGTCCCAGCTCTCCCACCATATGATGTTAAGTGCTTGACTCTGAGTGCCTCAGCTTCCTCTGTATAAATGAGAATAATGATAATTCCTTCTTCATAGGGTTGTTGAGAGGCTAAAATTAATGTTTGTAAAGTTCACTTAGAAGTGCTCAACACATTGTAAGTACTACGTAAGGATTCCTTTGTTAAATAATAAAAAAGAATCACTTTTATAATATGATAATAATCCCTCTCTGAATATTCCTTAAAACCATCCTTTAGGGCAGACCAACAGGACTGATGATCCCTCTTCTGAAAGGTCTGATGAGATAAGTGGTAAGTGAAGGCAAGTTTGTACATTTAAAGAAACCGACACATAAATGAACTTGAAGAGATTAGAGAGAAGCACATGCTGACAAATATTGCCAAATATGTGAATGCTATAATCCTGTTTGCAGAACTTGTAGGTTCTTTTTCTATGAGAAACAAACACACTGGCAATGCTACAGTGAAAATAAAAGATCTGTGGTGTAAAAGATAAGTCAATTGAAAGATAAAAAGACTTGACTGTTGGTTAGATTTCTAACTGAATGCCCTTTTAGCCAAAGCAGTCATAGTGTATAAATGGTTTCTGTTTATTAAGGTCTCCTTCAATCAATATTTGTTGAGCAGGGATGGGGACAGAGTATGGTTAGTGTCATGGTACTTTTAAAGTTTGCTGTATTTCTTGTTTCTGGGGCAGAGTGCAGCTAGAGCAGGCTTTGCTGGCCAGGAAACCATTCTAGCTCTCTTCCTTGGTCCTTCTCTTTGACTTTTGCACTGCCGCAGTATGTCTGCTTATGCAGAACTGGCTGTTCTGCAGGCCAAAGATCATGTAAGAGCATGTTAGGAAAGCAGCCAAAAGAAATTGTTTTGAGGTTAAAAGATTTGCCTTAAATTGAAGCTCAGCCACTAACTGGCTGTATGACCAAGGGCAAATTATTTAACTCTATAATTAAGTCTTGGTTTCATTTGTAAAATGGAGACAATTGCCTTACAAAGTTTTTATGATGATTAAATAATATAAGGCAATGACTTACATTTTTTTTCTTTCACTGTAATTTATAGGAAAAAATATATTTTGTATTAGAACCCAGCACCCAGGTAAGCAAGTGAGTGTCTTTGTGTTATGTATGTAAAACCCAAATAAATGTTTGAGGTAATAATAGTTACCTATGTGAGATGCACTCTGATATTTTTCTATTCTATATTAACTCATTCTCTCAGATTTAAAAAAAGTTGATTGGGGTCACCTAAATTTGATTTTACAACACATGAATGGGATGAAACATTTTTGAAGACATAGATCTAATTACCTGGCTCAATAAACATTAAACCCTCTCCTTTCCCCCTTCTTTCGTTTCCAAATATTTTGTTCTATTGTCTTCTGATTTCCATGATTACCCCTTTCACAAGGACGGTTCCTCTTCTCACCTTCTGGTTCCCAGACATAAGAAGTCGCTTACTCCTTTTTCAATGTCAAAAATATTTCATAACAACTTTTTTACATTCAAAGTTGAATCAAGCCTAATTGTTTTAATGTGAAAGGATCCAGAGTTGCTGTTAATTTTAGTGAAGGAAAACTTTGGTACAGATTATGGAATATTTACTGCATTTAGTCCATTAATCGAGGTAGTGATTCTTTACATTAGAAATATTTATTCTCTTTCTCATATGTGTAGTGAACCATACAAGGCTTTAAAATTTTATGGGGGACTAGAACATATATGAAGGAGCCTCAAAACCATCAAAAAAGAGAGAAAGTAAATAAAACTGCCTAGGATTAAACTAGAAAAATCTACACGTGTGGGGATTAGCCATCTGGAAGACTAAATCTGGAAGACCTGGGATGTACAACTAAGAACTGCAAGACTAGGATCAGATGATTCAGAAAAGGAAGCCAAATTAACTACGTTTTCTCCTTTCTGTAAGAAACCTAGGCAAAGAGAAGGCAAATGGTTATCATGGAACCTAAAAAATGGGCTGGAGAGATCACATTTGGTACAAGGGGCCTTCTTCATCCTATCAGCTGCTGCTGAGGTCCAAATCCTCTTTAGTTAGTTCCTAGGATGGGGGTGGGGTTAGATGATCTGAATTTCTTGCTTTGGATCCATATATTCAATGAGTCACTTATCTTAGTGCCTTGAAAATAAATCCATGCTGGAGGTCAAGGATGAAAGAGGTGCACCATAAGTAATTGTGTTTTCAACTTGTAAGCAAAACCTGTATTTGACAATGAGTAAATCTGGTTTGAGAGATACAATTATGGAATTCTAAAAAGAAGGTTTAAGAAATTTTTTAAAAAATTAGTTTTATGAAACAGGGTTACAGAGGAAATGCAAAATGATATTCTTTTACTTTTTAACATATACATCAGGCTCCCTACTTTTCAAAAAATGCATTTGACTCATATAGGCTCTTGCCTATATTCAATGTGAAGATTTGGGGAAGAAATGCAGTATTTTGGTGTCTCTACAAAATCCTTTCTTGTCGTTTGTACAAAACTCAGTTGTTAGTATACAAGCAGCTCCGTAAATAGGGATCTTTTTAAAATAGTGTAGGTGAGGTAAAAAAGGAAGATGCTGGGCTCCTGGAATGCAGAGGCTGTGCTGTTGCAGACACAGGCAAATAGGCATAGAGTTGATGTAAATAGAGACACGTACTTGGTGATCACTCTGCAGACATGGACTGAATTACTTGGAACTCATCAGTTCTGATGAGGCACTAACTGCATTCAGGTGCACTTCAATCAGAACTAGATTATACCATTAAAATTAATGAAGCACTAGAAGACTTTAGTGAGTAAAAGAGGGTTGGTTTTCAAGTCTTTATGCATTTTATTCACATAACAGTTTGGTCGACAGTGAAATCACATCTCTCTCTGTAGACAGGTAAAAAGTTTTGGTTATTAAAGGTTTTAAGTAACATGTTCTATTCAACATATTCCCTGGCATATCTTCGACATTCATTTAAGTGGCCTATTGGTTTAGCTTAATTAAAACGGAGGTTGAGTTTTCTGTCTTTTTCTATCCTGTTTTTTTTTTTAATAGAAATTAAATAATCATTCTCTCTCTGATTCCAGATTTTCTCCTTATACTGCTGAGATGTCATTTCCCCGTCTTTTTAGATACTAGCACTTTTATAAGCCAATGGGGCACCTGTTTTTTATCTTTTCTAGGAATGTATTCATCATGAGTGGGGGGTGGGGTGGGGAGTCCATCCATCTTCAAATAGGACTTTACTGTGAGATTCAGCAGAATATGAAATTAGGAAAGAATTTGCCAAGAATCAATGCTTATTTTAATATAAGCCTGGCAAATAATAAAATGAAATATTAGGCAATCACAGGAAGGTGACATGACCATGAGTTCAGGAAAGGGAACAGACATTTTAAATCCTGGATATAGTTTTGACAAACTTAATGTTAGTTAAGTTAGTTCTGCATCTTAGTTTTCCCCAGCTGTAAATGAGTATTACTGTTCATGAGTGTTAAGTATATCATGAGTATGACCAGTCATAACTATTTAGGAAGATTTAAAGCATAAGATGCTTACTAATAGTGGCTATAATTATTTTGAAAAGGTTTTGTGCTCCACACATCACACTTCCTAAATTCAAATTGATGAGTGATTTTGTAATAAGAAAGAGAAGTTATACATGGGTAACAATCTGTTTCTTAAACTTAAGAACCGCTCCTTAAATAATAAAGTACATGTAAACAAGAGAATCAAGATGGCCTTTTTGATTAAAAGGTCAAATATGAATTTTTCTATTTTTTTAATAGACTGGCTTTTTAAAAAAGTTTTGGCCGAGCCTGCAGCATGTGGAAGTCCCTAGGCCAGATATCAAACCTGTGCCACAGTAGCAAGCAGAACCACAGCAGTGACAACACTGGATCCCCAACCTGCTGAATGGCCAGATGATATATCTACTCTTTAACAAGGTACTGGTAGACAGGAGATACTAAAAAATGCTTTTTCTTGACCTACTCTATTTTATAGAAATCCATTTTTAATTACAGACCTCCCACTGTCCCCCTGGAAGGAACAGTCTAAGACCCATACATACCAGGCAGCGTTTCCTCAGACAAAGGAGGAGGGAAGGAAGTATGCATGTCAGAGAGGAGAGCTTGCAAATCGTATCACTTGTAATTTAGGTTTAAGTATTCATTTGAAGCTCTTAACACTCTAACCTTTAAAAAGCATGATTAAGAACTCAAACTTGAGAGCCACACCAGAAGGGGGTGAGATGAGCGTCAGAAGGCCCCATCATTCTTGTGATTAATGTTTCCAGTGCTATTCTTTTTTTACTTTCAAAAAGTAAGAAAAAGATTCAAGTTTTTTTTTTCTTTTTTTCTTTTTTTTTTTTTTCAGGAGGGAACACAAACTTCATGTTATTTCTATTCCTTATTGCTTAGCAACCTCAAGCAACTTCCTATAATGGGTTTCTTCTGTTGAGAGTTCAGATACTGCTTGTAACTTTGTTATTGAGTGAGAAAACCAACAGTCAAATGAAAAACTAAAAATATAGGGCCATCTGTATGTCCACGTCAGGGAAAAAAACTGTGTTACTAGCAATGTGTCCTATGGCAGTTATTTAACTTCTCTGACTCTTCATTTATTAACCTGTAAAACAAGACTTTTAAAGGTATGTATTTCTATGAATCTATATATAATTGGAAATTCTTATGCACTGTCGCAAAACTTGCGTGGATTAAAAAACACTTTAATAATGATTTTAAAGAACATATTCATTAAAAAAAATTTGTAAAGTAATAGTTAAAGAAGAAAAAAGGAACTCATAATTCTATTACCCAGGAGCCTTATTGTAAGGGCTCTAAAGCAGCTAAAAAAAAAAAAAAAAGTCACTGACAGGGAGTTCCTGTCACTGGTTTGGATTTCATTTTTATTTACAACAGCAGGATCACTAATTCTTTTCCTCTCTCTTCTGCTCTATTTCTGTATATATTCTGATGAAGTTCAAGGCTCCAGAGGGTTCTGGCACTGCTTTAGGTACACTTTTCTACACACAGCCCTCTTCTGTGATCTATTTTATGGGATGATCTACTGATGATCTGAAAAACTATAATTCTTCATTGCTTAAGCTCTAAAGGATAACATGCAAACTTTGATTTAGTATTTACAAAACCCTTTATTTTGGTAAAATCTGGCCCCAGCTGTTCTTTTTAGGTGCAATAGTCTCCATTCCAAATTACAGCTAAACAGGTTTGGGAGTTCCTGTCGTGGTGCAGCAGGAACGAATCCAACTAGGAACCATGAGGTTGTGGGTTCGATCCCTGGCCTCGCTCAGTGGGTTAAGGATCCGGCGTTGCCGTGAGCTGTGGTGTAGGTCAAAGACGCGGTTCAGATCTGGCATTGCTGTGGCTCTGGTGTAGGCCAGTGGCTTCAGCTTGGGAACCTCCACATGTCACGGGTGTGGCCCTAAAAGGACAAAAGACAAAAAACAAAAAACAGGTGTTTGAAGCTGCTCATGCTGAGGTCCATCAGCCCTTCATAACTAAAACTCTAGCTTCCCACTCGACATTTACCCTCTGGATCATATGTTTTGAAAGTAACACTTTTACAGTATTTTAATGATATCTGAATGAAAACTTTTAATAAAAAGATAATTCTTTGAACTGTAAAAGTGAATACATTCTAAAAAAAAAATAGTCTTACATGAGCAAGACTGAGTAAAGTTTACTTTAAAGTGGGTTCAAGTAGGAGTTCCCATTGTGGCTCAGTGGTTAACGAATCCGACTAGGAACCATGAGGTTGTGGGTTTGATCCCTGGCTTTGCTTAGTGGGTTAAGTATCCAGAGTTGCTGTGATGTAGGTTGCAGAGACGGCTCGGATCCCGTATTGCTGTGATTGTGGTGTAGGCCTGTGGCTACAGCTCCAATTAGACCCCTAGCCTGGGAACCTCCATATGCCTCGGGTGTGGCTCTAAAAAGACAAAAAAAAAAAAAAAAAGATAAAGTGGGCTCAAGTACACAATCTTATGCAGTATTTTAACACAGTGGAGTGCATATGGTGGGCTGAGATCTTGGTTCAAATCCTGACTCTGTATCTTACTGGATATATGGCCTTGAATGAGTTACTTCAGCTCTCTGAGCTTGTTTCTTCATTGTAAAGTGGAGAAAATAATAGTTCTTACTTCCCAGGGTACTGGGGAGGTTAATTAGGTAATGAATGTAAAGCATTCAACAAACAGTGCTAGGTACCTACCAAATGTTCAGTGGAAGTGGGCTATCCTTAGTACTAATAATGTCTTCTGAATCCCAAAAGATTTCCATGGCTGATATACTCAATTTCTAATTTTTAGTTGATGCACATCTCCACAAACAGAGATCATGTTCCTTCACTTCCAGGGATGAACAACCATCTACAGATTAAAATTCAGCGCAATACCAAAGACAAGTTTTAGTTGAATGCACCCTCTAGTGGTATACATTATGTGCAAGAACCTGGAATCTGCAAAAGAAACCTCTATGAAATGTCAGGTTCTTGGCTGGCACTTAGAATGCTAAGTGGCTGGTTAAGAATATTATGCTATGAGAAACACTATCATATATCTTTTAGGAAACTTTCTCTCTTCAAGACCTGGAGGATTCAAAAAAATCTTTTAAAACTTTCCCCACCATAAGACCTAGGATATCTGTGATATTTACCATACCAAATTCCAATATTCCTACAGTATTGACTTTAATCTTTACTCTTAAAATAGGGTCATTTTCTAGCTTTAACAAGCATTGCAAAATATTTATTCTTCATTTAGTTAGCAAAACATAGGAGCATCAACTACATATCAGGCAACGGGGATACAATAACTTACTACAAAATGCATTATGCAATTATAAATTTGAAAAACACCATAAGGAAATATGGACTGCTATGAGTGAGCACTAGGGATTGGCCCAGTTTGGGGAAAGGGGCTTTGGAAAGCTTACTTGAGAATTAAATGTTAAAAAATCCTTGAAGGGTGAGGAGATGTTAATTGGAAGAAAAATAGGAGGAGAAGCATACAAAGTGAACAGCATGCTTAAAGGTAGAGACAGAAAGATGCACATGGCATTTGAGAAACTGAGCAAAGAGTCCCATGCAGGCAGCTCAGGAAAAAGGGGGAGCTTGTGCAGGGTGAGGCTAGAGAAGTAGGCAGACACTTAACGTCTTGTTTATGAGTTTGAAGTTCTTCCTAAGAACAATGGGAAACTGGTGTTCCCCTTGTGGCTCACTGGTAAGGAACCTGACTAGCATCCATGAGGAGGTAGGTTTGGTCCCTGGCCTCCCTCAGTGGGTTAAGGATCTGATATTGTGCTGTGGTGTAGGTTGCAGATGCAGCTTGGATTTGGCTTGGCTATGATCCCCTAGCCTGGGCGGGTGCGGCCCTAAAAAAGACAAAAACAAAACAAAAACAATGGGAAAATGGGAAACTATGGAAAGGTTTAAATCAGGGGAGCAACAATCTGGTTTACACTTCAAAAGCTTGCCTTGCTAAGGCTTGGAAAATGAATTCGAGGGAGTGGAGCAAGAACAGATGCCCAGAAAGTTGGAACAAGAGTAGTAGTAGTAGTGATGAAGTAGACAGATACTTAAGAGGTAAAAATGGATCGACCATGACAATGGGGATGGGAGCAGTTGCCCTGGTGAACTCAGTGGATGCCAATTTTTACAACAAGCAGGAATACTGGTGGTGGCTGTTGCGGGGAGGGGGCGTTGTTGAGCTAAAGAGTTGTTTGGGAGACTTGGGTTTCCCTCTTAAAAAGAGAACATCTTTGGCTTCACAGGGTGTTATTTCAGGTTCATCCTTAACTAGCACTGGGCAGGCAGGCCTAAGCGGCTCCATCCTCCATCCAAGAGGGCGCCAAATGTCCTTTTCGGATTTCTATAACAATGATCCACTGCCACTGCGCTAATAGGTTTACTTTACCTCTGTCTGAAAAGATCTAACTTTCTCCCAACGCCAATTCCAAAGAAATGTTTGTTTTATTTTTCAAGTCCAGTACAAAGATCCCTTGTCAAGGAAGGCTCTTTCGGGCCTCTCTCACCCCACGAACCCTCCCACCCATCTCGCTCACTATGCTGTGCGTTCCACACAGCACAGATTGCGCACTCTTCATCTTCGCGCCTCCGCCTTCCAACACAGTGCTTTTCAAACACCCGGCGCTCTACATTTACTAATTAGCCACATTTACCGGCGCTGACTTCTCAGCGCCGGTCAGGTGCACCTCCACCGGGGCCAGCCGATTGCCCGCCGGAAGTGACGCACCCTCAGGGATCACGTGCTTCCTCTACAGGGTGCCGCCTCCGCTGCCGCCGCGGCAGGGGTACGGGTCTCTCTGGCCGGCCAACTCAGCTGCCCTGGAGGATTCGTGCGTGGTAAGAGGTTGCGCGCCGGGGAATGAGGTGGTACGGGCCCCTAGTTTGTTCCTGAGGACCCGGCGGAAGGGCGGAGGGACTGGCGGCTAGGTCCCTAAGGGCCCCCAGGCGCCAGGTGGGCTCCCCGACCGGTCAGGTGGGCTCCCCGCCAGGTCAGGCTTCCCGACCGGGCTAGGGTGTCGGCGCCGGGACCGGCTTCAGCTGTAGGGAGCTGGCCGCTTGGGCCGGCGCGTCCAACCCCTGTGGGGCCATTCGGGCGAACGGTGTCAGGCGACCGGGTCCTCGGAGCTTCCCCTTCGCAGATGCTCAGGGAAAGGAGAAACCATCTCCTCTTGAACAGTTCCTGTCCCTACTGTGGCAGACACAGGATCTGCAGCGACGAGTGTGCGTGCGTGGTGTAAAGTGTCGTGCCGCGCGCGCCCCACAGGTCTTGTGGCAGGAAGGTTGTGGCAGCAGCTGATGTTTTAACACTGGTTGGTGCACAGGATGCTGCCCTAGAAGGGAGGCGGCTTCATAATGGATAATGATTGGAAACAACCAGGCTGGACGTAGCTTACACTCTGGAGGAAGATCTAGTATTATCACGTGACTGCAAACACTTTTATGTATTTTACTTCTCAGTCTGCCGCAGAGTTTTAATGACAGACATCACGTCAAAGGAGAGGATTTGTGCAGGCTTACCACTTTACTATGCAAATTACTTGCAATGAAATGGCAGACCCAGCGAGAAGACTGAAAGAGACTTTCGACTTAGAGATAGGAAAAATAAACAGCAGGGAAAACTGCAGAATTGGGGGAAAGTAACTTCATTTACTGTATGATTTAATTTTGATAATGTAGTTTCTTATGAATTGTTTTCCAATAAGAAGCAAGCATTTATATCCCTGTTTTTGTTGTTTGTTGTTTTACTGGTCTGATAGCTGTGGCAAGGGCTAGATTTATATTACAGGCATATTTCCCCAGTGTGTTACATAATTAAACATGTAGATATCTAAATGAAATAAGTGACTTAATAATTAAAACTTTGGGAGGTCCTGTCGTGGTGCAGCTGAAATGAATCCCACTAGGAACCAGGAGGTTGCCGGTTTGATCCCTGGCCTCGTCAGTGGGTTAACGTGTGAGCTGTGGTGTAGGTCGCAGATGCGGTAGGATCTGGCCTGGCTGTGGCTTAGGCTGGCTGGACCCCTAGCCTGGGAACCTCCATATGTGGTGGGTGCGACCCTAGAAAGCAAAAAATAAAAAAATAAATAAATAAAAATTAAAACTTTAACATATGGGTATGTGTGGTATAGTTATATACATAGTTCTTTTTTTTCTTGGAGCTGATAACTAACGGTCATGCTTGTGGTAAAGATTGATAAGGTACCTCTGATGAAGCCATGACAAGGTGGGCACGAGTTACGACCACACAGAACAGAAGACCCTTCCCTGCAACATCATGGGAGGACATGAAGAAGGGATCCCTTGAGGGGAAAAGCCAAAGCCCACCAAGGAGTAAACAACTTGAAGCCAACAGGCTGTCTCTTAAAAAGGACTCACCTCAAGCAAAACACAAAAAGAATAAAAAGAAAAAGGAGTATTTAAATGAAGATGTGAATGGATTCATGGAGTACCTAAGACAGAACTCACAGATGGTTCACAATGGGGAGGAGATAGCAGACAGTCAGGAAGTAAGGCAAGAAATTGCACTTGCTTTAAAGAAGGACAGTCGCCGGGAGGGCAGGCGATTAAAACGACAAGCAGCAAAGAAAAATGCAATGGTAAGATTATCACCTCTTCCAAAATGTTACTTTCTATGGCTAGAAACTATTATTCATACCTCCACATACATATTTTAGCAGAGCCTGATTGCTGTGATGTATTAGCTTTATAAGGAATATTTTTGAGGGCTCGTCATAACACTAGAACTATGTTAGCACCTTCTCTATGCTAGGCCACTTGATGTACTGATTAATTATCACAACACAGAGAGATGGTGGCTTTATTTCTATATGATGGGTAGAAAACACTGGTGTGCGGATAGGTTAAGTATCTTGCTGAAAGTCACTTAGCAAGTAGCAGAGGAGAAATTCAAACCCAGGAAAAGGTGTTAATTAGAATACTGGCTGGCACTGTATAAGTGGGTGTGTTATTAAATGTGAACCTAAATGGGCTGCTAACTCCTATGCAGTTTAGCCAAAAAAAAGAAAGAGAAGATATTTAATCCCGGAGTCTGACTTTAAAACCTGTGTTCTTACTCCTTAGTAGCTCTTTTTCAAGCAGTCACTAAAAAAAAAAAAAAAAAAAAAAAAAAAAAGTCAAAATAAGGGGGGAGGCTAAGTACAACAGGTAGGTATGTATAGTTCCTTTTGATATTGGACAGACTGTCCTTTTGTCTCTATCTATGAAAAACTGAGGCACAAGAGAAGAGCTAGTAAGAATCACTGGTTAGTAACATAGCAGAGGAACAGCAGAATTAAAACTCCTTGCGATTTTCCCTAGTCATTGCTCTTTCCTTCCTCATGTTACACTGAGGGGAATGCTGGAGGCTGCAGGTTTATTTCTGTGGAGCTAAGACCTAGATTTTAAACTGTGTCAGAGATAGGAAATGAAGTACTTGGTATAATTCTTTCCCTTCTCTAGCAAGGGATTTTTCCAGCAGGATGCTACATTAGAATCAGGGTGTGTTGCTATTTTATGGTTTAAAAGAAATTAGAATTACTAAATGTAGAGCATTATTTGCAGCAGTGCAGGCTTGAAATGTTACAGCCTCCACAAAAGTGGCTTCCGATTATTTGCAAGATTAGTTTTATACAGTATCATATTTAAAGTTTCTTTTTTTGAGATAATAATGAAATGTTCCTTGTGGTTAAATTTGGATAGTCATTTCTGTTTGGATCAAACAGTTTTGTTTAAATTGTACAATTATTTTTAAATAGTTTAGTTAATTTTACATAAAGGTTATTTAAAGATAATTTCATTGACATAGACATGACAGTGTCAATGCACACTTCCCTGCATAGGCAGTGTCAAGGCAGTGAATCACATACTTTTCAAAAAGTTTAGTGGTTTGACCTTTTAAGAGAAGTTTTATGGTTGTAGTTAAGGGAGATGACGTTGTTTTAGGGAAAAAAAGAATGCTTTATATTAAAGCGTATGCTTTAGATAGTTTTTCATTTTTTTCAAGACCCTTCAACTCATTTTTTTTTTTAATACCTCACACCAAGCATCAGTTCTTAACGTTAATAAATTGACTGTCATCTAGAAATTTAACAGTCTGCTCTCCACAGTCCCATCTACATTAAATTTATGGATCATTCAATAAGTTTGTATTTGAAGTTTGTATTTTACAGATAAAACCTTAATCAGTAAATTGTCAGGTTACTAGAAACTACCCTGACTTCACCTGGAGTCTAAGACTTCTTAGGTTGGTAAGCCAGTTTTTGGTAGTAGCTTTTCCTGCAGTTGTAGAATAAATGCATTTTCTTCCTTTGGGCTAGCTTATTCTAAATATAAAAGTTAATAAGGAATAAAGGGACTCATTTGTTTTTCCAAGGTGTTATTAAATAGGAAAAAAAGAAAGTGAGGGCATAGTTGCAGAATATTATGTTTTATTTTGCCTGCTGAATTAGCTTTTTTAAAACCTTGGGCATATTTTGAAAAAAATAATTAAATGATGAACTACTTGTTATCCAAAAATACACCTTTTTCCAGTTTAAATAAGATAGTTTAAATATCTACCATCTTATGATTATGAGTGATGTTCTCATTCATTGCAGCAAAGAATATCCTCCAAATTGCCAGATAGTATGTAAAGCAACCAAATCATTGTTTAATGTTATGCTGGAGCAAAATAATTCATCTTAGAATTATACCTTTAAAAATGTGTATATATTCTAAAATGAAACCTCTATATTTATGAATATGAAGGAATATGTATTAACAATATAAAAATTATGAAGTGTGCTTTTTGATCTGAAATGTATCTTATGATTTGAATCATAATTTAAATGGATTATTTGACCCAAATTCATTCAATTATGTGAACTTTAAAAGTGAAAGTATTAATTTTGAGTGATAATTTTTATGGTCATTGTCTGTCTTCTCCAGAAAACTCAGTTTTTCTAGTTATAGACATCCCCATTAATGAAATGAATAGTCCATATTTGCTTAATTCATTTTAAGCAATTATCTCCTACAAAGACATTTATAACTTTGTGTCTGAGACTGATAGATTTATGGATTGAGAATTTTCAGAGGCAGTGAAACCCTCTGATGGAAATGACATTTCTTACTGTTTAGGAATATATGAAACATTTTTTCTGCAGATAAAATAACTGAGATTTCAAAAAATGCTCTCGATAACTTCAAAATGAGAAATGTTTTAAAGATATTTTTGATGACTAGAATTAATAAAGCCAGTGTAGTGCTGCAGTATGGAAACTCAGGTTTTGTTTTTCCAGGTATGTTTCCATTGCAGACAACCTGGCCATGGGATTGCAGATTGCCCTGCTGCCCTTGAGAATCAAGAAATGGGCACTGGAATATGTTATCGGTGTGGATCCACAGAGCACGAAATAACCAAGTGCAAGGCTCAAGTAGACCCAGCTCTTGGTATGTTTCTTTTTCCTATCATTTTTTCCTGTGGTTAATGGGGAAAGTGGCCAATGGGTAGTCAACTGGTATTTTTGTTGTTGTTGACAGGGTTTGTTAGGAGTGTGTCACCTAATATTTTGAAATCAAATGAGATTAAACTTCATGTAAAAAAAAAATGTTTTCTACTCAGTATTTTAAAATAATATGAATTACATGACTTATATATAACTAACAACAGGAGCTGTTGATCGTTACAGGTGAATTTCCTTTTGCAAAATGTTTCGTTTGTGGGGAAATGGGACATCTATCCAGATCTTGTCCTGATAATCCCAAAGGACTCTATGCTGATGGTGAGTACTGTAATTCCTATAGGTCAAAAATGGTGAGTCATTGTCCAATTGAGATTTAATTTACACTTAACCAGTTTTTAAATACATCACTAAATAAGTAGCAAAACCTTACGAATTTAGTTGTTTTTATCAAGCAGTTTTCTGTGTACTAAACTTGTTGTGTACTGCAAATTGGTATTTTTAATACATCAAATCAGAAAATACCGACGTGTATTTCACACTCTTTGTGCTTGCTTCAGCATCAGTTGTGAGAGTATGTTATAAATATGTACTTTTAAGCAACTGAAGCAAAGGGCTTATTTCTCAGACTAATATAAGATTTAAAAAATAGTGTTGAAAATTTAATCTCAGCCTAGTGTGCCATTTTGGGTAGAAGGGTTGGTATACACTCTTCATATTTATGCTAATTTTTGTTTCTGAATGTTTTCCTTAGTTAATTGTCTGTCATGGGACCATGTAACTTTTTTACCTTGAGCTCAGTTAATGTGTTAAGGTGCCCACACTAAATAAAGCCTGTGATGTTTAAAGCTTTAAGGAGGAAGTTGTCATCCAGTAATGTGAGCCGTTTATTTATGTGATGCTGGTACCATCAGGTTCTGGACACCTCTTGTGTCATGTCCTTTGTTCCTTTGCAGACGTCCAGTAAAATGCTTTTACTTTGGAGTTAGACCAGTTATAGCCTCAGCATTAGCACTCGCTAATTGTGGGACTTTGGCCAGATTACTTTTCTCATTTCATTTTCCTCACCTGTTAAGTGCAAATGAGAAAAAATTATATTTCACAGATTCCAAGATACACATTTTTTTGACAGTGTAGTATCTCTGAACTCAGTGTATCTTACTATTGATGGGTGCCGCATAATTGGCAGTTTTTCTTTTCCGGAGAGGTATGTAAAATAATGATGCATCTTATAATCAATGGTGTCTTAGATTTGACATATTAGGGTGTTTTACCTTGAAGAGTTATAAGAATTAAAATATATTGTTCAAGTGCCTCTTCTCTTTCACTATGGCATCTACAGCAGTAAAGAGTCCTGGACCTAGAAAATGCTCAAAAGTCCCTTTTGGTTTTGAACTTATGAAACAGAGCATAAAATATGACTGGTGAACAAAGACGGCTTTGTATGGTCCACCAAAATGGCTAGATATAAAAACATGTAGCAAGGGGAGTAGATCACATGGAAGTGAGAATTCATCTAGGTTTGTATTCTGTAGGATCATTTTTCTGAGTAAGTCGCCTAACATTATAGCATGATCATGCGAATGCTTAACCCTTAAGCAGTAATGTTTCACCATTCACTGAAAGACTCATTTGAGAGACCAAATGTATTGTAATTTACTGTCCTAGAATGTTGCTTGAAGTAGGCAAGTAGGCATTTTTATGAGAATTAGGATGCCTGGCGGATAGATGGCAGTGAAACAAAAGTTACGTGAACTCCTTTTGTAACTGCCCACTCCTGTCTGACCTGCACAGCAGAGCAGTGGTTCCTCACCTCTTTGGGGGTCATGAAAGAATCATCTGGGGGTCATCTGACCATTAAAGAATCTGATTAAAAACTATGGGCATTCTCCTTAAAAAATGCACCCACACACAAATTTTGCAGAGGTCACAGACCCTTGACCATGTAACCAAGGTCTAGGCTTCCATGTAGTGGCTCTTGGACACTCCAAAGGACGGGTACCTTCTGTCATATCTCTTTTCCACTTTTCCCCGGAAGGCCTGGAGCAAGAAATGGTGGGTAGGTACAGTTTAGTCCTCTATGAGGTCAAGAGGAATAGACAACAGACTTAATAGGAATAAGTTTGTGGCTCCAGCTACCTTTACAACGTGACAAGGTTATGAGGACCATATTGGATATGAAAGACATTAAAAGCCTTAGGTAAGTATGAGAGGCTTTCCATAACTTTGTTCTTTTTATAGGTGGTTGCTGCAGACTTTGTGGCTCTGTGGAACATTTTAAGAAAGACTGCCCCGAAAGTAAGAATTCAGGTGAGATCTCTGGCTCTCTAGTTAGACGGGGTAAGATTAGTATTCCTCACCTCACTGAGGCACAACTGATTTAAAGGCTGGCTGGTTTCTTTCTGCAGTGATGACTTTATCATTTCTTTATCAGCAGTAGACACAGTACTAACTGAGCATCAGCTGCTGTTCCCCAGTGGAAGAAAAAAGTGACCCGTAAGCTCCAGAGGACCCTGATTTTATAAAGCATCTTATTCATAAACATTTGTATTTGCTAAGTAATGTATTTAATAATAGAGCCAATTCTGTTACTTTAGAAAACTATGGATTCACTAAGAGAAAATAAATGTGAAAATAACTTTCAATATTTTTATGACTGAGTATCCTCTGGTATGCTCTGAAGAAACCTATAGGATTCAAAGTTGGTTGCAAAAACTGGCAAAAATATTAAAATTGTGTTATACACACAGCATCTGGCCAGTTATGTTTTCTTCCTAATGAAACACTTCTCTTGGTCATCAAAAACTTCATAAATGTTCACCAAACCTAAGGCAGATTTTTAGGGCCACACCCACAACATATGGAGGTTCCCAAGCTAGGGGTCTAATCAGAGCTACAGCTGCTGGCTTACGTCACAGTCACACAACACCAGATCTGAGCCGCATCTGCAACCTACACCACAGCTCAAGGCAACAATGGATCCTTGAACCACTGAGCGAGGCCAGGGATCGAACCTGCAACCTCATGGTTCCTAGTCGAATTTGTTTCTACTGTACCATGATAGGAACTCCGACAGTAGTGCTTCTTAAGGAGAAAGCACATTTCTCTTGGTAGCAAATATTCATAGTACCGCACAAAGAAGTCTGTCCATTCTTTCTTCCTACCCCTAGCATTTGAATTTGAAAACCAAGAGTTCTTGTTTTTACAGTCTTGTCTAGAAGAAGTTGAAAGAAGCCTGCAACATTGTAGGCAGTGAGATTGAAATGATGAAGTGGAATTTGAATTCTCCCTCCTGGGAGGATTGCCACTTCCCAAATGACAAGACTGACAAGCAGATGTTGTTTAATTTCACAGGTGGAATCTTGTGCATTTAAAACTGATGCTTCATAAGTCTTGCTGTTTACAGACTCTTGGAATTCATTGACTCTGTAATGATGAACTCTGAGAAGGAATAAAAGAGCTTTCTCATCAGTTTGTGCATTGCAAAGCAGTTGCTGTATTTCCCTAATTGGGATGAGAAATTGCCTGTGGTACTCTGAAATCAAGGGTTATAATCAATTACAGAATTGCTCACTTTCCTTTATTGATGGAGTCGTCTCTCCTTGTGATTATTCATATCAAAACTAGTTCCTTTGCTAAACCAGTAACAATCTAAGTGGATTTATTTGATGACTGGTTTTCTTATATTCTGATTTTCCTATTCCTTTGCAGATCAAATGGTCACAGTTGGTCGCTGGGCAAAGGGAATGAGTGCAGACTATGAAGAAATTTTGGATGTGCCTAAACCACAGAAACCCAAAACAAAGCTACCTAAAGTTGTTAACTTTTGATAATGACTGGTACTGTTGTTAGCTGCCACTTCTTTGGTAAACATTCTGAATTGGGCTTACTTCACAAATTGGAGCTAGACTCTCTCTTGGAGGCGGCTTGTATTATCGATATCAGTATAAGCTGGGTGGGGTCAGGTTGTTCCCTGAGTTCTGTCCATTGAGGAGTACTTCTCCCACTGTTTGGGGAAAATCGCTGAAAAAAAGTATAAAATGTTCAAATTGGATTCTCTAAAAGTATATATTTTTAACAGATAAAACTTAGGTGTAACTAAGTGGTTATATACCTGATTGTAACAATCACCTTTTTCTTAAAAATGAAATTATGCATTAATATGAACCATCCCTAAATATAGGGTAACTGCTTTGTATTTGGAAATGAATTTTTGCCGACATAATTTTCTTCATTCAAAGTATCAATTTATTATTATATTAGAATTTATAATTGCTATAAAATCTGTATTTTAAAAATATTTAATAAAAACGCATTTGCTATTTATTTTTCTGAATACCTAACTTTGGAATGAATGAGCAGTTTTCCGTGAATGTCTATGTAATAATCCGTTTGGAAACATGATTTTTTATGAATCCTAGAAGGTTAGTTTTAGTTAATTTTTGTTTCAGTTTTTGTTTGTTTTTGCTTTTTAGGCCCACACCTGTGGCATATGGAGGTTCCCAGGCTAGGGGTTGAAATTGGAGCTGCAGCTGCCAGCCTATGCCACAGCCACAACAACTCAGGGATCCGAGCTGCATCTGTGACCTATACTATGGCTTGCGGCAACCCTGGATCCTTAACCCACTAAGTGAGGCCAGGGATTGAACCCGCATCCTCATGGATACTAGTAGGGTTCATTACTGCTGAGTCACAGCGGGAACTCCTTTTGCTTCAGTTTTGATGTAAAGAATTACAGATTACTCAGGTTAAAATAGAATATATTTCAATTTAACAGCAGCTGGTTCTTTGCTCCAATTTTCAAGAGAGAAGTTCCAGCCCAAATAGGGTATTTAACTAGAATGATGATGGTACATAACGGATTGTCTGTCAAACTTAATAGCATTTTGTTTGAATTTTTTGGATTGAGTCAGGGTGAGATGCAAATATCATCATAATAGAGTTAGAATACTAATCAGAGACCATTAGCTTCTTTGTTTGATTTGATGAATACATGCATACTTAATACATATATTTCACAAAGCTTAAGGCTCCCATTGTACTGTATAATGGGATGACTTTGTTGGATTGTGTTTCATTTGGAATTTTACCTGATTGGATACATTTGCAATGAAAGGAAACAGCTGTGATTAGTTACTGATGTTTCAAAAGCAAAATATTTACCAAATAAGAAAAGGAACACTTTTCTGTTTTAATGCCTCTGTGACTCAACAATTCTAGTATTTTTTTTTTTTCTTTTAGGGTTGCAACCACAGCATATGGAGGTTCCCAGGGTAGGGGTCCAATTGGAGCTACAACTGCTGGCCTACACCATAGCCACAGCAACGTGGGATTTGAGCTGTGTCTGGCACAGCTCAAGGCAACACTGGATCCTTAACCCACTGAGCGAGGCCAGGGATCGAACCCGCAACCTCATGGTTCCTAGTCAGATTCATTTCCACTGTTCCAACAGTTCTGGTCTTGATAGAAGCTGTTCTTTTTTTTTTTTTTTTTTTTTTTCCCCAGTGATGGAGGAAAACATGACAGAATGTGGCTCAGTATCTCAGAGCTTAAGGACGTAAGTGCCATTTAAAAGGAATGGCACAGGTCATACAACTGGAAAAGGACAGATGGGCTGCCTTAGTCATTAAGTCTGAACACTTAAGATTTATTTTACCTGTCGTATCCGGAGCAAAAGTCTCTGGAAAGTAGAAAGCCAGTCAGCTGCAAGTTAAGTCTAATGTTTTTTATGCGAGACTTCAGTGCAGGGATGGTCCTGTCTGTTTCGTCTATTTTGGGTTACTTTGTTTACATTTTAATGCTCTTTGAAGTAGACAGTGAAATCATTAGAAGTAAATTGCAGGTGCTGAATGTAATATTGGAAAAGTATGTGGTCGCTTTGTCAGAAGAACATGCTAGACACAGAAGTTCTGATATCCTGTGAAAGTGTGTATTGCTTTCTGTATCAGAAATATCAGTAAAAATAATACTAGGGCAGGATATTTTATTACACTTTATAAATACATCATTGAATCCCCTAAGAGTCATTAGCTCTCTTTTCTTTAGTTTTTTGGAAACGCCATCCCTTCTTGCCAACTTTTTTTTCTTCTTGGCTGTACCCATAGCATGCAAAAGTTCTGGAGCCAGGGATCAAACCTGACCCACAGCAGTGACAACGCTGGATCCTTAACCTGCTGAGCTACTGGTGAACTCCTGGCTTATTTTTCACTTCGCCATAGGTGACCCCTAAATCTACATCTAGCCCCCAGATCCCTGATTTTGCTTCCTTCTCACCTGCCTGCTGGACATTGCACTAATGCTTAAAACTCATATAGCTTTGAATCTTATCATGTCCCTTGAGGAAAAAAAAGGACTAATTTCCTTTCTTGTCTCCATTTATTTTCACTGCAATTATATTCCAAGCCTATAGGCCCGAATCTTGAGTTGCTCTTTTGACATTCCCCCCGCCCCATCCCAGAGTCAACCCTCTCTTACTGCCTTCAGGTGTCTGCTTTACAATGTGCTTCATAGACTCTTTTAGGACAGGCCTTACAGAGAATAGCTTTTTCCTTGTTCTGCTAACTTTTCATTCTCTCTAAATTTTGTCCATTATTTATGTTCCTACCTAGCACTATTTGTCCCCTCTCCATCAGATTATAGGCTATATGAGGGCAGGAATTTTGAGTCTTGCTCATTACTAGATCCTCAGAAGTGCTTGGTACATACAAAGTGTTCATACTTACTGAATGAACGACTGAATTAAATGAATACCTGATATAATTGGCGTTCGATGATGCAAGTGGCTGGATAGCTACTTTAGATTGGATAATCAAGGGAAGGCCTCTGACGCTTAGACTTTTAAGCTAGATTGTGGATGGCAAGAAGAAACCTGTTGTAAGGATAATGAGAAAGACCATTTAGGGAGAGAAAATAGTCAAAGCCCCTAAAGAGGAATGACCTTGCCGTATTCAAGGGATAGAAGGAAGATGTGAACTTTTGACTGGCTCCCTTCACTTGCCATGATGTCTTCAAGGTTTATCTGTAATAGTCTACTGTATAGGTACATGGGTAGTAGGGAGTAAGGCTTGGAAAAAAAATTTTTTTTTTTTTTTCTTTTTAGGGCCTCATTGGGGGCATATGGAAGTTCCCAGGCTGGGGGTAGAGTGGGAGCTACGTCTGCCGGCCACAGCCACAGCAGCATGGAATCTGAGCTGTATCTGCGACCTACACCACAGCTCATGGGAACGCCAGATCCCCAACCCACTGAGTGAGGCCAGGAATCAAACCCTCATCCTCATGAATACTAGTCGGCTGTATTTCCACTGGGCCACAACGGGAACTCGCCTTTTTTTTTTTTTTTTTTTTTTGCCTTGATGTGGATATCTTGATGTGAGGTAGTAAGTAAATGCACTTATTCTGAGGAAGGGGCATACCTGGTGTAGTTGAAAAACAGCAAAGAGGTCAGTACGGTTGGAGAAGAATGAAGGATAAACCAGTAGGAGATCAGACAGTTAACAGGGTCATATCTTACAGGCTCTACCAGTTTCTGCCACCTAAGAATCACAAACTCTCAGAAGCATACGATAGTAGGTGTGTACTTAGCTCATGCCTGTGAGCTCTGCTAATCTTGGTTAGGCTTGCTCACATCCATAGGAAGTTTGGTTTGGGATCAGCTGATCTAAGCTAGACTCAGATGAAGCAGCCCTATTCACATGTCTCTCTTCCTTTTTCTGGCAGCAGCAGGCTAGCCCTGATGTGTTTTTTCTCAGGACAATGGCAGAGATATAAGAGGGAAGTCCACTTGCGACAAAACCTTTTCAGCCCTTTGGCTTCATCATGTGTGTTAATGAGTCACATGGTCAAACTCAGAGACAATAGATACAGATGGAGGTGGTGGCGAGGGAGTGAGTGACTATTTCTGATAATTATTCCAAATAATCCAATGTATGACAACGGACCTCAAAAAAAAAAAAATGCTTTGGCTTTTATTCTGTGATAGGCAAAACCTTTCACTTTGAGGGAAAATGCGACATAATCTAATTGCTGAGCCGAGAGTAGATTGAAGGGAAGAGTAAGAATAGGAACAGAAAGGTTATGATCCAGATGAGAGAAGATGGTGTTCTGCATTAGGGCTGTTGCGGTGGAGTTGATTAGAAGGGATCAGGCTCTGATTATATTTTTAACAGAGCTGTTAAGATTTTCTGAAGAAAGGAGGATTTTATGGAGGGAAAGGCGGCAGAATTAAGGGGTCTGTTTCGGAAATGTTGACTTTGTGATGACTGTTACCTTGGTGGAAATGTCAAATAAGTGGTTAAATATACAGGTGTGGAGTTCAGGAGAGTTTAGGACTAGAGACAGATCTGGGAGTTATTGGCAAGTTGATGTCTTTTAAAACCTGGAAACTGAGGACTCGCTGATAAATGGAGGTAAAGGAGAAGAGGCCAGGGACAGAGCCCTAGGGTAATCTAATATTTAGAGGTCTGATGGAACAGGAAGAGCTACAAGAAGGGGGCTTTAAAAATGTGATGGGAGGAGTTCTGTGACGCAGCGGGTTAAGGATCCAGCGTTGTCACTGCAGCCGGTTGGATCGCTGCTGTGTCTTGGGTTCAGTCTCTGGCCTGGGAACTTGTGCATGTAACGGGTGTGGACAAAAAGAAGAAATATAAAAGCAATTGGTAATGTACGAGGAAATACAAGAGTGTGACATCACGGAAGCCAAGAAGAGAAAATATTGCAAAAAGAAGGAACTAGCCAACTTTGTTGACTCTGCTCAGAGGCTAAGAAAGTCAAGAAGAGGGCCAGGAGTTGTGGCAATATGGAAGACATGGGCGACCCTGAAAAGAGAGGTCTTTATGGAAGAGTGGAGTGGAAGTACAATTCGATGAATGAAATAAGGATATGAAGACTACATTTACAGTTAACGGGAATAGAGATGGGGTGGCCTTTAGGAAAAGGGATCAGGCGAAGTTGTTGTCTTATTTTAATAGATAATAGTGGCTATGGAAATAAGCCAGGAAAAACTGATGTCAAGAAAAAAGAGAATTAGAGGAGGGGTGCCTTGGAGAAGGTTAGAGAAATGGTTCTTTGCTAGGGGTAGAGATGTTTAATTCATTACAACAGGGGGGCCAGCAAAGATGTGGAAGGTGCATAAATGGGGACATGAGATGACTCCTGCCTAATGGTTTATATTTTCTCCAATGAGGTATTTTCTAAAGTTCATTAACAAAGATAGAAGACATGGGAAACTTGAAAGAAGGGAAGGCAGTATGAAGTAGCCAACAGAAAATGTAGTAGGATTATCAGAACCCTTTTGAAATTTGTGGTCATAAATTTCAGGTGAGACCAGGCCACAATTTTCAGGTGCTCAGTGCAGGCATGGGGTATTACAAATAACTTAACCACAATTGTGATTTGCCAGACAAGGTGAATGAAAGGAAGAGGTTCAGAGGTTTTCCAAGGAGTGATATTAATGATAGACCCATGGACTCTCAGCCAGGTAAGGAAAGAAGGGATGATGGAGAGAGATAAAGACCAATGGAGGAATTCCCATTGTGGTGCAGTGGAAACAAATCCGACTAGGAACCACGAGGTTTTGGGTTCAATCCCTGGCCTCGCTCAGTGGGTTAAGATCCGACATTGCTATGAGCTGTGGTGTAAGCCGGCAGCAACCGCTGCAACGGCTCCGATTACAGGCCTAGCCTGGGAACCTCCATATGCCACGGTGTGGCCCTAAAAAGACAAAAGACAAAAAAAAAAATGGAATAGGATAGAAATATTAATTTTGAATCTATTTTCAGTTGTCCCTAAAAATATCACAAAATGAGGAAAGGAAAGATGGTACCAGATGTGTAATTTTTATATGGTGCTTTTACTTGCAAGTATACAATGAGAGGCATTTTGTAATATTTCTTTGACTTTTGAATCTGGAGGTGGGTTACTCTGAGGAACCCAAGAACCCTGAAAAGTTTGAGATTCTAGTCTGTTACTGTTTCATGGATATTTACAGAAGGCGCAAGAATCCTGATTCAGAGACAAAGGACAGTATTAGTCATGGCACAGCAAGCAACGTGAGTATTGACTTATTTGTGCTGCTTCCCTTCTTCCCTAAGTCCTACAGGGTGGCATGATAGGCCCAGATAGATGCTATAGACAGCAGGTTTTTGTCACAGCTGAGGAATCCAGAGCCTAGCACTCTTTGAGTAAGTTGCAAACACTATAGCAAGCAGCAAATGAGCTGGGTCTCCTATGCCCAGAGAGTGGGCCATTACGCTAAAGTCATGCTGTGGTCACCTTGACCTACTTAATTGCCTTTGGGACCAGCTACAGGTACTGCTCAGAATTAGGATAAGTCTTCCAGTCTGGCACATTCAGCAGGAACATGCAGTATGTCTCTGGGTCCAAGGTGAACTGTCTGTCCCAGTAATTACATTACCTTCAAACGAGTGAAATAAAACATGAACAAACTTAATAGTTTACATTTTAATAATTTATTCTAAAACATAAAATTTATTTCTTAACATACACATTTTCAACATATATTTTCAAAACTACTCTCCTATAAATAAACCAGTAAAAAATTTCAAAGTTATCTCTGAAATGTGCAGTAAGAAATGTGAAGAGAACCATGTGATGGTATACATAAAACTACTCTGGAGTTCTTTCAGTTTTTATTAAAATTGTTCATTTCCTAGAGGTGTTTAAGTATAAGGGTAAACTATATTCTAAATTATGCAGGTCAGTTTTCACATTTTTTCCTCTAGATTTCTTCTTTAAAAAATATGATAGAAAAACTAAATACAGATCAGAAACTCAGTTGCATTAAAACCAGGAAGAATTAATAGGAATGAGCTTCCTTTCGTAATCAAAAGGGTTTTGGTCCTGTTAGAAATTCTTGAAAACCCTTGCCATTAGGAATGGCATGAAATCTTGAATGTTCCTTGAGGATATTTTGACATGCCAAAGGAAAAAATAAGCATGACTGCATTTTTATGTTTCCTCTATCCTTAGTCTCCATGGGCTTGAGGGTGACTGCTGATGAACCAGCTTAGCTGCTTAACCTTGGAGCAGTGTGTTTGCTTAAAGCCAGGGCCAAAGAATGGGGAAGGCTGTCTTTAATTCTGCTGTCTTTAATTATTTCTCACTCTGTTCAAGCCTACTTTTCCTAGAAAGTGCTAGAAACAGTCCCATCTCAAAGGCTTTGCCTGGATTAGTCCTTCTGCAGGACTGATCCTCGTGGCTCAGTCCCCCTCTGCCTTCAGGTTTTTGCTCAAATGTCCCTCAAGAGAGCTAACTGACTGCCCTATTTAAAATGTGAACAACCACCTCCCACACCTCCCCAGACCTCACATCCTTTATCCTTTTTGCATTTAACACGTATCTTCTAAATACTCTATATTATTTATTTATTTTATTACGATGTGATCAGTATGCTTCTGTTCCTTGGTGAACCCACAGTGCCTAAAAGTTTCTAACACCAGGGAGGTTCTTATTAAGTATGTATTAAATGAGTGAGAGAGCAATCAAACACATTTCCATTAAAAAAAGGAAAGGTCAACCTAAGGTCTATTGTTGAATTTTCCAACAGGAGTCCTTACTCAATTGTGGCATGCTTTCAGGCAACAGATGTTGAGATGCCCTCAGCAGAGCCCGAATGTATTGCTGTCTTTTCCAGATCATAACCTATTAAAATCTCTTTAGACCAGGAGTCCACAAGTGAGCTTCATGAGACCACGTGTGACTGATAATATTGAAATGGGGCTAGTGTGGCTGAAGAAATGATCTTTAAATTTTATTTAATTCTAATTAATTTAAATGGTCACATGTGGCTTATGGCTACCACATTGGACAGTTCTGGTACGGACGATGCCGGTGTTATGTTAGAGTGGGCAACATCTTTATGTCTAAAAGTGACCCAACCAAAGTTACTCTAGTCCTTCAACCCCACAATTGCTCTGTTACTGCTCAGGAAAAAATTTCAAGAAAATTAAAATTCAAAATAATTTGGTGGAAACAACAATGTGCCTTTTTCTGCAGTGTTGAGAGCAGTGACCTTAGCATTGGATGGCCAGCATTCTCTTCATAACACACACAACGATTCCTTCTGGCCACACGACGCTGAAGACAGACTTTGAAAAATGATGCTGCCTTTGAGGGCATGGTTAGGTGAGCATAAGTGTGAATATGGACACCAAGAATGAAATTATGCAAACAAACAAAAATGAATGCTTTATTCTAGCAGGTAGAGAAGTGTAGACTTTCTGTCACTGTTCTATTTACATAGGTCCTGTGAAGTCATAGACTGGGTAAAGATAGAAGTTAGAAGTGTGTCAGTTGTAAGAGAGGGCTGAAATTTTAGCATACAAAGTTTTAGTGTAATGTAACCCCCTTTACACTCGCTTTTTTAATCTTTTAAAAGATCTATATTCTCAAAAATCTTTCTACTTTTGAAATGTAATATATGACCATTTTAATCTACATATTCACTCTTTTTATTGTATATAACTGTTAATTCATAAGATTGGGCCACAGCCCAAAGTTCATATTAATGTAAACATGCTGGCACAGAATAATAAAATATTTACAACCAGACCTGGACAGAGGTAAAGATTAGACAAATTAAAGCAGGATATCTCTAACCTCTTAAGTGCTCAAAACTCTAATGATGAAGTCTTCCAACTTTTAGAAGTTGACATAGGCCGGTTTGTCTTAAAGTTAAGACAAATCACAGAGTAAAATAATAAATGTAAAAGTCTAGGGAATAAAGTTCTAAAAATGGTTATGAAAGAAGAGCTCAGTTAATTCTTTCTCTACAGTGTCACATTTTGCAGGTACTTTGTGAGTGTATATAGAGCAATAGATACTAAAATGGTCAGCTACCTTGATATATGTTCAGTGACACTAGTAAAGTAGTTCCTATTACTAAAATTGATTGGATTCCATTATGTTTTAATGTCTTCCTAATTTAAAGCTCTAAAACATGTAATACATCTTGTCAGATGCTCCCAACATACAGATACCTGCCGTACATGGAACAACCCCATGCGATTAATCAAATAGCCAATTTATCATTTCTGACTTTATAAAAAATTTTAAAATTTCACCCAGAATATGTTTCAGCCCTGAGCATAAAACTGTTTTGATTCTGTTAACCAAACTTTCACCATTTTACAGAAGACAAAATATTGCCTATGAGAAATTTTCCATTGCCTGCATCCCTGGAAGGGAGCAGAGCCACAGGTGATCTACAACAGAGTTTTAAAACTTTTAATGTTAAAAATCACCCAAATCACCCAAATCTTTTTGTTTTTTAACCTCTTCATAACTGCATTTTTTGCTTAGACCGATATGACATTATTTCGTAGCCCAGAAGCTTGCCAAGTGTCAGAACTAAGGGTGCTTGAAATTGAAAGTGGGACATCAAAGGACAGGTAATTTAAAATTTATCATTTAAAATATGCATAGCTCCATCATCAGTAGCATTCTCTATGAATTGTATACAGGAGGCTGCTGTCTCTTCAATGGATTTTGACCACCCACCAAGATTTCCAGCAAAATAAGGAAGGATGCCAGCAGAAATCTGGTTAAAGTAAGATATCTGTTTCAAAAAAACAAAGCAAAACAAAACAATGTTTTAATTTCTTATTGACTTGAGTTTTTTCAAGCAGCGATCCCAGTCTTGTTGGTGTAGGGGAGACAATGACTCTGATCTTTTGGGAATGGATCTGAAAGGATGACCTTAGGATTCCCTGGTGGGTGTGGGTGGGCACATGTTGCAGAATTACAGTTAATTAGTAAATCCAGGTTTCTCTGTATCTATAGGAGCAAATTAATCTGCTGATGTTTCCTCAAACTTACGGTACACGAATTGCTATCAACAGCATGGATGAGAAATCCGGCACATACGATTTCACTTCTGACGTACTGTGGTGAAGGTGGGACTGATGGCAGAGTAACCGACTTCACTGCCACCGTGTAAGTGTGACTGAAAGATAAAAGGACACTTTCTAAGTTCTTGAGAGAAATGAAGCATAGTTCTTAGACAATTCCTTTGGCTAATGCAGTTTGTTTATATAATAAAGTAAAACTATGGAGATCCAGATCTTCTAGATGAGTGGTATGCATTAGAAACACTATGGCTACATTCAAGCATAGAAAATATAGTGAGATGAGCCAAAGGTGTCTTCTGCCTGAGAATTACATATACTTTGCATAACTCTGCAAAGCTGGAGTCAACCTCGAAACTGTGTGTGTGTGCGTGTGCATGTCCTAATGGGTTGTAATTTCAGTCTCTTCTCCTTTTTTAATGAAAAAATGTCATTTTTTAAATTAAAATTTCATTTATTTATTTATATTTGGCGGTGCCTGTGGCCGATAGAAGTTTCCAAAGGAACCCAGGCCACAGCAGCGACCAAAGCTGCTACAGTGACAATGCAGGATCCTTAAGCTTTGCCACAAGAGAACTCCTATCATTGTCTTAAAGAACTCTCAGACAATAGAGAACCTTATAGAGTAGAAAATAGATATTTGGAATTCCTGTTGTGGTTCAGTGGGTTAAGGACCTAATGTGTCTGTGAAGATGTGGGATCAATCCCTAGCCTCACTCATGGAGTTAAGGATCGGATGTTGCTGTAAGCTGTGGAGTAGGTCACAGATGTAGCTCAGATCTAGTGCTACCATGGCTGTGGTGTAGCTCGCAGATACAGCTCTAGTTCGACCCCTGGCCCCCAAGAGTTTCTATTTCTATATGCTGCAGGTGCTGCCAGAAAAAGAAAAAAGGAAATAGAAATCATCCTTCAGTCCACCGTAGCCACAATACACTCCTATCCTAGAGGTGACACCCTTAACTTTTTGTTGTGGCCCTCTAAACCCATTTATAAATGTATAACAGTTATGAAATCAAAGGGACAAATGTAGATTTTTGCATGAATACAATCATTGTACAACTACTAGTCTATAATTTGATTTCCCTCTAACAATAAATCTTTGCAGGTGTTTCTGTATCAGTGTCTCAGTAACTGCTTCATCCTTTTTAATGCTGGTATAGTACTCTGTGGTATGGTTCCACCATAATTTATAAGATGGAGCTTTAGTTCATTTCTAGTATCTTTTGCTGCAGTAAATGATACTACACTGAACATCCATGTGCAGTAATCCCACATGTGAGGGATTATTTCTATAGATCAGCTTTGACATCAGAAATAATGCTGGCCAGTTCCAGAGGTAGACTCTGTCTTGGCACCTTCCACTTCTTGTCCCTTGAATACTTTCTTGTGGGACCCTTCCCCTTAGAACCTAGACATTATTTTCCAAAAAGTCCAATGACCATAGAGAAGCCATGAACAGAGCTCTAATCAACATCTAGCAATTCTGGGTGTCTAGCACAGTTGAGCCTTTGTAAATTCTGAACCAAAACCATTTCCTGGTGTTTTATTTGGCTTTCACTGCATTTTTACCAAAAAAGGAATGTCTCAAAGGTTTGCTAAGTATGTGGGATTTGTTTTTGGTTTTGTTTTGCTTTTTTAGGGCCACACCAGTGGCATATGGAGGTTCCCAGGCCAGGGGTCTAATCAGAGCTACACCACAGCTCACAGCAACACCAGATCCTTAGCCCACTGAGCGAGGCCAGGGATAGAACCCGCAATCTCATGGTTCGTAGTCAGATTCGTTTCTGCTGCACCACGATGGAAACTCCTTGCTAAGTATGTTTGACATTTGCATGGAGCAAAAGGAAATCAAACTGCTTTAGGAGTCTTGCATGATGCTTTGCCTGCACTTAATAGAATTTTTTTTTTAATGATAACTAAAGGTTCATCTAGAAAATTCTCATATGAATATCATTCAAAACCAGAAATGCTTATTCCATTGACTTCCTTATTTTCATATCAACTTTTTCTTTCTACTCTAAACTATAAAACATTGCGATAAACTTGAATTGCAGATACTCACCCATCTTTGAGAGGCCTTCTTCGTGATACAAGTACCACCAAGTCTTTGGGTTTGTCATCATTCATCGGAGGACAAGTGATATGATAAATCTGATCATCTTCATTTATCCAGTCTATGACTTCACAGGACCTATGTAAATAGAACAGTGACAGAAAGTCTATACTTTTCTATCCAGTAGAATAAAGCATTCATTTTTTTGTTTGTTTGCATAATTTCATTATTGGTGTCCATATTCTCTCTTTTGCTTATATAACCATCCCCTCAAAGCCAGCATCATTTTTCAAAGTCTGTTTTTAGTGTTGTGTGGCCAGAAGGAACAGTTCTGTGTGTGATGAAGAGAATGCTGGCCATCCGACACTAAGGTCACCGCTCTCAACACTGCAGAGAAAGGCACATCGCTGTTTTCCACAAAATTATTTTTCTTTAGGATCAAGTAATAATATTTTGAAAACTCGTCAATTATATGGACAATCCAAGAGGGACCCTTAGGTAAAGGAATATGGTGTATTGGGAAGGAGCCCTAAGTTTCAAATCAAACAACTTGGCTTTGAGTCCTAGATTGCCACTTAGTAGCTGTCTTATATTAGGCAGGTCACTTTTTTCCCATCTGTAAAATGTAGATAATAATAAGGAGGGGGTTGTATGAGACTGTGTATTAAAGTACAAGAGTCTGGAATTCAGAGCCTGATAGACCCGGGTTCCAGTTCAGGTTCCATTGCTTTACTGCCTCTGTGAGCTTGGCACATTTTGGAACTTCTCTCTTGTTAAATGGGAATAATATCAACCTTGAAGAGGTATTGATAAGATTACAATAGATGTGGCTAAAGTATATCAACTTAATATAGATGAAAAGTAGATGATTATAATACTTTTTGTTTTGTGTCTCTCAGTGGCACCTGATGTAGGTTTTTTTTTTTGTGCAGAGCAATTTTTAGAAAATACTCTTTAATCAATAAAACAGTGGGTCATACTTTGGACAGTGGAGATGGACTGCGGTGTGGAGATCGTCTTTTACATGATGTCAGGGTTGAATAAGGAAATATTTAAAACGTATTCTTACATGCAATGGGAGTCCCACAAAGGTCGCTTGGTAAAGTCAGATAAAAGATGATAAGCCAAGTGCGCTGGTCTCTCTGCACGTTTTTTAACCCAAACAGATAAAATATCATGCTC
The DNA here is from genome assembly GCF_016906955.1 of Phacochoerus africanus. Taxonomy (NCBI): domain Eukaryota; kingdom Metazoa; phylum Chordata; class Mammalia; order Artiodactyla; family Suidae; genus Phacochoerus; species Phacochoerus africanus. The sequence continues at coordinate 89,860,886 of NC_062547.1, forward strand.
TTCCAAAGTATATATTTTTATCTAAAAGAAAATAACAAGAAAAAATACAAAAGAAACGTGGATGTTTTTACTTAAAAACCACAAGCTTGTATATACAGTCATAGGCTGCACTAACAAAGGCATCGTGGCACCTGGATAATAATGAAGCCAAATGATGGCAATTTCACTTCAGACACTTGGATGTCTAGACCTCAGACTAGGAAGCTATGCTCCTTTGTCATCTAAACAACATGTACTTGAGGGTGGGTTATATAATTATTGTGCAGCAGGTTTTGTCACAAAAGAGTGTAAGCCTTTCTCTCTTTATCTCTTTATGATATTTCCCTGCCTCTATCCAGGAACAACAGAAAATATCACTGGGCAAGTTAGTGCTTCATTTTCCTCTAGACCTTGGAGTCAAGGCGATAGCCAAAGATACTTTCCGAGAATGTCAGGCATACCTTCACATGGGCCGAAGGAACCCAGGAGGCAAGTCAACTGCCTTCAGAATCATCTCATCCTCTCAACAGGGCTGCTGAAGCACCTCGTTTCTTTAGCACAGAGCATTCTTTCATTTGTGAATCACAAGGGCTTGTCTTCCTGAGAGGCCAGTCCCTGGGTTTCTAGTATTTATTATTCTTTAGATAAGAGAAGGCTTGTCTGGGGAAGCCATTTGACATATACTTAAACATTAATGGATCCCCTGTTACTTTGAACTCTCATTCTACTGTGCTTTTACCAATAATCAGAGATACATGTTCAGCTAAGAACACATTTCTATCCTGCCCATTTTCTCCATCTCTTTCAGGGTTCTTTGAAGTTAGCGTTGAAATGTGCCATCTTATAATCATTCCCATGGCAACAAGCTGCGAGAAGACAAACAAGCATAGGGTTAAGACTTCACTGCAGGAATCAAGCAGATGGAAAAATCAGGCTGTAAGAGAGGAAAACCTTTATTTAAACATAAATATCTTCAAGAAGAGAATGAAGAAATGAGAAACTGACTAAAAGCAGCTTAGAAAGGAAAGAAGTAAGTATTTGCTTATACCATTTTATTCTCTATTTGACCTCAGTACCAAACCTGTCTTTACATTGAGCCTGCAAAGGAGAAGTAGGCTGTGGGCACTTATCAAACAGAAAGCAGACTATGAGTGTGGCCTTAGGTGGTGGCTGAGACTCACTCCAGCACAGAATTAGCTACTTTTGCCCCCTGTACAGTCGAAGTAGCAGGAGGTTCAATGGTATAAATTAAGGGAGAAGTCACCTCATAAAAGCCTGGTGTCCATGTGGCTCTCCAGCCTGATGGAGCTGTGCAATCTCAGAGGAGTGAGGGTAGGTGGTCAGAGTGAATTCTACCACCTCAGATTCTGGCTTTGGGGCAGCCATGGGCAACCTTGGTAGAACCAGGGTAGAGTGGGATGTAAGACTAGGCCAAGCACTTTTTAAGTGTTGAATTGTTCCCCCCACCCCCCAACTCATATGTTAAAGTCCTACTTCTAGTACCTCAGAATGTGACCTTATTTGGAAACAAGGTCATTGTAAATATAGTAAGTTAAGATGAGGTTATACTGCAGTAGAATGGGCCCCTAGTCCAATATAACTGGTGTCCTTATAAAAGGGGGCAATTTAGACACACACACACATATACACTGGGAGAATCCCACATGAAGATGAAGCAGAGGTCAGGTGATGGATGTACAATCCAAGGGGTCTCAAAGATTGACAGCAAACCGTCAGAAGCCATGGAGAGACCTGGAGTAGATATTCCCTCTCTCCCTCAGAAGGAAATGATACTGCCCACATGTTGGTCTCAGACTTGCAGCTTCCATAACTGCGAGACCCCCTGTTTGTGGTACTGTTACGGTGGCCCTAAGAAATTATCACAGCATTTTTCCAGGAAGCTGCTCTCAGGTTGCAGACACATGCTGCTGCTTCCTAACCTGGAGCCAAAACAAACTCCATGCTAAGTAGCTATCATTAAATTCTGCCCTTATAGATCTCACTAGACTTATCCAGTGCCAAGTACCATATTGGATATTTTGATCCTTTCCCTGAAGGTAAAAGTAACAGAAAGTCCTTCTCATCACTCTGCTGTCAGAGTCAATGATGTTGATGCAGATGAAGCAGGCAAAGAAAGGCAGCAGGAGGTGTTGGCTCTCTTTAAACCGTGCTACTTTGGGAAAGCCAACTTTTCTTAGCGAAAAATTCTCCAAGACCAACTCTTCAAGAAAATGAGTTCGGGTACATGCTTGGAAGAATACAATGGTTAAACTCCATTTGCAACCAACTCAAATGTTTCATCATTTGGTGCCTAGAGAATTATATTCTATGAAATGAAGCTTAAAGGAGGCTCAACATTTGCCGGAGCTTGTTAACATTTTATTAATGTTTTTTTTTTTCCCCTTCTAAGATTCTAATTAATGGGTTTGGGTCTTATACAAATGGCACAAGAAGAAATAACTCAAAAAGTTTTAGAATTCTGTACTCTCTGTTGACACGTATGTCATTGAGACTATATTGTGGGAAGGAGGACAAAACTGGTTGTGTTTATGGAGTCATGGGGAGAGGAGTAGATTCTTTGGAGATGCATTATATCCCAGGGGCTAAGAGGAGGAGACTTGGTCAGGTGGAGCCCTGGGACCAGCCCCTCCCCAGCTTCAAACAGACTAGTTCTCCTCTGGTCTGTTTCCTGTAGATTTTGTCCTGTGTAAAAGTTTTCACGTGATCCTTGCCATTCTGGCTGCTGGTACACTCTCATCCACTTATTAAATAAAAAGCTATGTCTGTCAATTAAGTCTTGTACCAATGCTGACTTTCATCAGGAAAGCTTGGCTTAAGCTGCTCACTGCCTGGAATGCCCCCTTTACCCCTCCAGCAATTTACCCCTGTACTATCCTCAGGGAGGAAAGAATCGTCTCCTTTCCAAAGCTGTCTAAGCAACTCTCTTCCCTGACTTTGATTTGCCTAAGAGCTGACTTTTGCATTTTAAATACTACAATCTCTCACTTCTTTATAAACTACCTTAAAATTATTCCTCAGCAGTGATATGTATATATGTGATGCTTTCAAAATTGACTATCAGCTTCTTTAGGATGAGGGTACATATTTTGCTTCTTGTATTACTGCTATTAATTCCACCACTACACACTGAAAATGAAATGTAGGTTAAAACAGTAAGTACTGCTCAATTTCATTACAAATACCAACAATTTTAGACATTTGCCATTTATCAAAACATCTAAAAAATAAGTATAGATTTTTAAAACCTCAAATAAGTATAATTTTAACAGACAGTTATGTTACAAGATTTTATTCAGCTGAAAGGTGACAGAAAAAATAAGTGAGCTGTATTTTAAAGTTAAAAGCATATAGTGGGTGAAGGTGGTTAAAACAAGCATATGGAAGCCTTAAAAACTTAGAGAGGGATAACTCAGAAAGAAAAAAAACTAGATTTTTATCATAAATATAATCTAGAAAAAGGAGGGCTTCAGATTCAACAGAGATAACATAAGAATGTTTCTTCAGTTACATAATATTCTCTAATATGTATCTGTACAAAAGTTAAGAATTAATGATTGATGGCTTTCCTTAGACACTGTAAAAACACATTTGTTTGTCTAGGTTGATTTCTGGCCCCAAACTCCTAAAGAACTGAAGTTTTAATGTTACCTGACTTTACTAAATAAATATGTTCTTGTCCTTTGTTCCAGACAAGAGAGTATCCTTTCCTACGCTTCTCATGAATGCTCAGATGCTCGCAATGATGCAAAAAGCAGCTTTCATATTAATAAAAGAAGGCAAAGTCTTGAAGCAGCTTTTATGAGGAATAAAGAGAAGCAAGTAGCATTGTTATGTTAAACCTGTGTTTTTGCACCACTGAACTAAGCATAGATGGAAACCTAAGTGGATCCAAAGAAGGTAAGGAAGACCCTGAAAGGATTCAGAAGTGAGCACCAAGACATCATAAAAGCAAACAACCAAAGCCAAAACATGAAGAGGAGGTCAAGCCAGAGGTGAAACAATCAATGCAGTAGCATCTGAATTTGCTTCCATTTCAGGGTAAGTGACCCTATTATTTATTATCTAAACTGGAACACTTAGGCACTGTTAATAATTATGATGGGACAATCCGGACTGTTCCAGGAAAACCAGAAAATATGATAATCCTACTTTAGAGGCTACTGTTTCATTGATGATGAAAAACAGTACACATTGAAATATGAGCATAGATAAATGTTGGGATTATTGAGCATCTCCAGAGTGGTGGGCACTGCTATGTTCTGGAATTATAGGGGTGAACAAAAGGGCCTCAGAGGGTTTATAATCTGTTTAGTGTGGACATCAGCTTCAGAAGATCTCCTGATAGACCTCTGAAATTAGATAAATTAAAATCCAAATTATACATGTTTATTTAAATTTGTTGACATGCAAACATTGTAAAAGGTGCTAAAAGAGATACAAAGAAGTCAAGACAAGGCTTCATTCTTAAGAAGTTTATAATCTAGTTTAGGGAAAAGATCATGTGTTGAAGTTAAAAAGTTAAATTGCTCTATAAGACAAATATCGATACAGTGTAGCCATGGAGGAACTGTCACAAGATAATGCATAATTGATTGGCAAATTAATTGTAAAGAAGTAATTGTTAAAGGAGTTCCTAGAGGGGTAAGTTCCTTCAGTCAGGGTAATTGGCTTTATGGAGAAGCTTAGTCCTGGGTGTTGAAGACCAGGTAGGCCTGGGGTAGGTAGATAGGAGGAGGAGGAGAGAGAGGTGGAATATGAAAACCAAACTCAGAGTAGGAATGTGCAAGGTGATTTGAAGGACCCTAGTTCAGCGGGTGTGGGATGGAAGTGACAGAGCTGGAAAGATACTTGACTCTTAAAAAAGCTCCCCCCCCAAGACTTTTTACCTTTTTAAAAATTGAAATATAGTTTATTTGCTAGGTTATATTCATTTCAGGTAGACAACAGAGTGATTCAATATTTTTATAGATTATACTCCTACACATGAATATATGATTATATATGACACACTCTCTCTCTCTCTCTCTATATATATATATATATAGAGAGAGAGAGAGAGAGAGAGAGAGGAATTGCTGGACCATGTAGTTGTTTTTAGTTTTTTGAGGAACCTCCATACTATTTTCCATAGTGGCTATACCAATATACATTCCTACAAACATTGTACTAGACACATCTTTGCCAGCATTTGTTATTTGTGGTCATTTTGATGATAGCCACTCTATAGGTATAAGGTGATAACCCACTGTATTTTTGATTTGCATTTTTCTGATGATGAGCGATGTTGAGCATCTTTTCATGAGACTCTTTGCCATCTGTATATCTTTTGAAAGATACCTATTCAGGTCTTCTGCCCATAGTTCTTTTTTTGACTGCACCCACAGAATGAGGGAGTTCTTGGGCCAAGGATCAAACCTGAGCCCCAGCAGTGACAACACTGAATCCTTAACTGCCAGGCTACCAGGGAACTCCTTCTGCCCATTTTTTAATTGGGTTATTTTTTTTTATATTGACTTGGAGGTTACCCCCTTATTGGTTATATCACTTGCAAATATTTTCTTTCATTCAATAGGCTGTTTTTTCATTTCCCCATTGTTTCCTTTGCTTTGGAAAAGCTTAATTAGGTTCCATATGTTTCCTTTGCTTTAGGAAACACATCCAGAAAAATATTTTAGATCCTGTTTTGTTCTTTTTTCCTCATATTGCTATGATTTATGTCAAATAATTTTTTGCCTGTTTTCTTCTAGGAGTATTATGGTCTCCAGTCTTAAATTTTTGAGTCTATTTTTGTATATAGTATGAGAAAATGTTCTAATTTCATTCTTTTACTTATAGCTGAGCAGTTTTCCTAGCACCACTTATTGAAGAGACTGCTATTTCCCCATTGTATATTCTTGCCCCCACCCCTGTCATAGATTAATTGACCATAAGTGCATGGGTTTATTTTGAGGCCCTTTATTCTCTCCCATTGTTTTATGTGTCTGTTTTTGTGCCAGCACCATTACTGTAGCTTTGTAATATACTCTGGAGCCAGGGACTGTGATATATCCAGCTTTGTTCTTTTTTCTCAAGACTGCTTTGGTTATTCAGGGTCTTTCATGGTTCCATATAAATTTTAGGATTATTCATTCTAGTTCTCTGAAAAATGTCGTGGGTATTGTCATGCCAGATGTTGTATTAAATTTGTAGGTTGCTTTGTGTAGTATGGTCATTTGAGAATATTGATTCTTCAATCCATGAGCATGGGATATCTTCCCACTTCTTTATATCATTTTTAATTTCCTTCATCAGTGTGTTACAGTTTTCAGAGAATAGATTTTTCAACTGCTTGGTTTAGTTTATTCACAGGTATTTTCTTCTTTTTATGTGATTTTAACTGGGATTATTTTCTTGTGTTCTCTTTTTCTTGTCTAATTGTTGTGGCTAGGAATTCCAATGCTATGTTAAATAGAAATGTATAGTGGAAATCCTTGTCTTATTCTTAATTTTAGAGGAAAAAGCCTTTTAGTTTTTTGCTATTGAGTATGATGTTAGCTGTGAACTTACCATATATGTTGAGATGTGTTCCCTCTATCACAATTTAGATGAGTTAATATCATGAATGAATGTCGAATCTTGTCAAATGTTTTTCTGCATCTATTGAAATGATTTTTATCCTTCCTTTTGTTAATGTAGTGTATCATATTAATCTGCAAATATAAAGTCATCCTTATGTCCCTGCAATAAATCCCACTTGATCATGGTATATGATCCTTTTTATGTATTGTTGGATTCAGCTTGCTAATATTTTCTTGAGGATTTTTGCATCTATATTGATCAGAAATATTGGCCTGTAATTGTCTTTTTTTTTTTTTTTTGTAGTGTCTTTGTCTGGTTTTGGTATTGGGGTAATGGTGGCCTCATAGAATGAATTTGGGAGTTTTTCTTCCTCTTAAATTTTTCAGAACAGTTTGAGAAGGATATGTAATAGCTCTTCTTTATATGATAGAATTCCCCTGTGAAGCCATCCCATCCTGGACTTTTGTTTCCTGGAAGTTTTTTGATTATTTATTCAATTTCACCACTAGTGATTGGTTTGTTCAGAATTTCTATTGCTTCTTGATTCGGTCTTGGAAGATTGTATGCTTCTAGAAATTTATGCATTTCTTCTAGATTGTCCAGTTTGTTGGCATAAAATTGTTTACGGTATTATGATTTTTTTTTGTGTCTTTGTGATATCTATTGTAACTTTTCCTCTTTGCTTTTTTATTTTGTTTATTTGGGTCCTCCCTGTTTTTTTCTTGATGAGTCTCGCAAAAGGTTTATCAATTTTGTTTATGTTTTCAAAAAAACAGCTCTTGGCTTCATTGATATTTTCCATTATTTTTTGGTCTCTATTTTATTTAGTTCCTTCTTTCTGCTTACTTTGGGCTTTGTTCTTCTTTTTCTAATTCCTTCAGATGGTAAGATAGTTTGTTTATTTGAGATTTTTTTAAATTTATTGAGGTAAATTTGTATCACTGTGAACTACCTTCTTAAGAACTGCTTTTGCTGCATTCCATAGATTTTGGAAAGTTACATTTACATTTTCATTTATCCTGAAGTACTTTCTGATTTCCTCTTTGATTTTTAATTGACCTCTTGGTTTCTTAGTAACATATTGTTTAGTCACCATGTGCTTGGTGTTTTTCAACTTTTGTTCCTGTAATTGATTTCTAATTTCATGATGTTATGGTCTGAAAGAGTGCTTAATATGATTTCTGTTGTATTAAATTTGTTGAGACTTTTTTTGGGGCCTAGTATGTGATCTGTCCTGGAGAATGCTCCATGTACACTTGAAAATAATGTGTATTCTGCTGTTTTGGGATGGAATTTTCTGCAGATTTAAGTCCAACTGGTCTATTGTATAAGAGCACTGTTCCTTTATTAATTTTCAATATGGCTATTCTGTCCATTGATATAAGTGATGTGTTAAATACTCCTACTATTTTTGTATTAATGTGAATTTCTCCTTTTATATATGTTAGTATTTGCTTTATATATTTAGGTGCTTGTGTATTGGGTACATATATGTTAATAGGTATAATAGCCTCTTCTTGTATTGATCCCTTTATCATTATATAATGTCCTTCTTTGTCTTCTGTTATAGACTTTGTTTTAAAGTCTATTTTGTCATCTAAAACAAGTATTGCTACTTCTGCCTTCTTGTTTCTTCTATTTATGTAAAAGTTTTTCAATCCCCTCATTTTCAGTCTGTGTGTGTTTATCGCTGAAACAGTCTCTTGTAGGCATCATATAGAATGTCTTGGTTTTTTATCCAACTATCCACCCTGTGTCTTTTAATTGGAGCATTTAATCCATTGACATTTAAGTAATTATCTATAGATAGAAGTGTTACTGTTGTGGCAGAGGAAATGAATCTGACTAGTATTCATGAGGGTGTGGGTTTGATCCCTGGCCTCTCTCAGCGGGTAGGGGATCGATCTGGTGTTGCCATGAGCTGTGGTGTAGGTCACAGATACAGCTCAGATCCCACATTTCTGTGGCTGTGGCATAGGCTGGCAACTGTAGCACTGATTTAGCTCCTAGCCTGGGACCTTCCCTACGCCTGATGTTCAGCCCTAAAAAAGCAAAGAAAAAAAATTTAAAAAATAAAGTAATATTGATAAGTATATACATAATGCCATTTTATTACTTGTTTTCCAGGTGTTTTTTTTTTTTTTTTGAAGTTCTTCTCTGTTCATTTCTTTTTGCTTTTTTCCCCCCTGTGGTTTGATGTTTTCTTTAGTAGTGTGCTTGTATTCCTTTCTTTTTGATTTTTGTGAATCTTTTTAGGTTTTTGATATGTGGTTGCCATGGGGTTCATATATGCTGTAGTGTAATTATATCTGCTTGCTTCAAACTGATAGTCATTAAGATCAAACGCATTCTAAAAGATCTACATTTTAAAACTCTCCTTCCCCACATTTTATATTTTTGTTGTAACATTTTACATCTTCATGTTTATCCCTGAATTATTTATTGTAGTCATAGTTGATTTTATGGTTTTATGATTTTTTTGTTTTTTAATCTTTGTTCTAGCTTATTTAAGTGGTTGATCCACAGCCTTTACTATATATTTGCTTTTATTAGTGGAATTTTTCTTTTCCTATTACTTCTTGCTGTAGACTTCTTTTCCACTGAGAGAAAACCCTGTAACATTTATTTTAAGGTTGGTTTAGTACTGATGACTTTATTTGTTTTTGTGCTTGTATGAGAAGTTCTTTATCTTTCCTTCAATACTGGATGACAGTCTTGTTATATGGAGTAACCTAAGTTGTAGGTTTTGCCCTTTAAGCACTTTAAATATATTATGCCGCTCTCTTCTGGCTCATAAAGTTTCTGCAGAAAAATCAGCTGATAGCCTTGTGGGGGGTTTCCTTTATATGATATTTTTTGTTTTTCTCTTGCTGCCTTTAGTTCTCTCTTTACCTTTAACTTTTGTCTTTTTAATTATGATATGTCTCTTTGGGTTCATCTTGTTTGGGACTCTCTCTATGTTTCTCATACCTGGATATCTGTTTCCCCTTTCAGGTTCTGGAATTTTTCAGTCATAATTTCTTCGAATACATTTTTGACCATTTTCTCTCTCTCCTCCTTCCGGGACTCCTATAGTGTAAATGTTATATGCTTGATGTTACCCAAATTTTCCTTTAACTGTTTGTATTTTTTAAAATTTTATAATGATTTTTATTTTCTCCATTATAACTGGTTTACAGTGTTCTGTCAATCCTCCACTGAACAGCAAGGTGACCCAGTCACACATACATGTATACATTCTTTTTTCTCACATTATCATGCTCCATCGTAAGTAACTAGATATAGTTCCCTGTGCTATACAGCAGGATCTCATTACTTACCCATTCCAAAGGCAATAGTTTGCATCTATTAACTTCAAATTCCCAATCCATCCCACTTTCTCCCCCTTGATAACCACAAGTCTGTTCTCCATGTCCATTATTTTCTTTTCTGTGGAAAGGTTCATTTGTGCCATATATTAGATTCCAGATATAAGTGATATCATATGGTGTTTGTCTTTCTCTTTCTGACCTACTTCACTTAATGCGAGTCTGTAGTTCCATCCATGTTGCTGAAAATGGTATTATTGTGTTCTTTTTAATGGCTGAGTAGTATTCCATTGTGTATAATACCACATCTTCTTAATCCAGTTATCTGTCAATGGACATTTAGGTTGCTTCCTTGTCTTGACTATTGTGAATAGTGCTGCAATGAACATGCAGGTGCATGTGTCTTTTTCAAGGAAAGTTTTGTCTAGCTATATGCCAAAGAGTGGGATTGCTGAGTCTTATGGTAGTTCTATGCATAGTTTTCTGAGGTACCTCCATACTGTTTTCCATAGTGGTTGTACCAATTTACATTCCTACCAACAGTGTAGGAGGGTTTCCTTTTCTCCTACCCTCTCCAGCATTTGTTATCTGTGGACTTATTAATGATGGCCATCCTGACTGGTGTGAGATGGTATCTTGTGGTAGTTTTGATTTGCATTTCTCTAATAATCAGGGATGTTGAGCATTTTTTCATGTGCTTGTTGGCCATGTGTATATCTTTTTTGGAGAAATGTCTATTCAGGTCTTTTGCCCATTTTTCCATTGGGTTGTTGGCTTTTTTGCTGTTAAGTTGTATACGTTGTTTGTATATTTTAGAGATTAAGCCCTTGTCGGTTGCATCACTTGAAACTATTTTCTCCCATTCTTTAAGTTGTCTTTTTTTTTTTTATGGTTTCCTGGGCTGTGAAAAAACCTGTCAGTTTGATTAGGTCCCATTGGTTTATTTTTGTTTTTATTTCTGTTCCCTTGGGAGACTGACCTGAGAAAACATTTGCAAGGTTGATATCAGAGAATGTTTTGCCTATGTTCTCTTCCAGGAGTTTGATGGTGTCTTGTCTTATGTATACATTTAAGCCATTTTGAGTTTATTTTTGTGCATGGTGTGAGGATGTGTTCCAGTTTCATTGATTTATATGTGGCTCTCCAGTTTCCCCAGCACCATTTGCTGAAAAGACTGTGTTTTTCCCATTTTATATTTTTGCCTACTTTATGGAAGATTAGTTGGCTGTACGTGTCTGGGTTTATTTCTGGGTTCTCTATTCTGTTCCATTGGTTTGTATATCTGTTTTGGTACCATTAACACACTGTCTTGATTACTGTGACTTTGTAATATTGCCTGAAGTCTGGTGTTTGTATTTTTTAAAATTTATTTTCCTTCTTGCTGTTCTGTTTAGGTGATTTCCATTATTGTATCTTCCATATTACTTAGGCATTCTTTATCACCTAGTTTGCTGTTAATTCCTTCTAGTGTGTTTTTCATTTCAGTTATTGTACTCTCCAGTTATGACTGGTTCTTTTTTTTTTAAAAAAAATATTTTCTAGTTCCTTGTTAAAATTCTCATTGTGTTCAATCTGTCCTTTTCTCTAGTTCACTTAGCATTCTTATTACTAATGCTTTCAACTCTTTATCTGGTAAATTATTCATCTCTTTCATTAGTTGTTTTGTCAAGGTTTTTATTGTTCTTTCATTTGAAACAAATTCCTCCATTTTCTTCTCTCTGTATGAAATTAGGTGCAGTGGTTAGTTATCTTGGTCTTGAAGGGGTATCCTTGTGTGGGAGCATCCATATGCAATCTATGTGTGCCCTGTGGCTTTGGTGGGAGCTGGGTCTGAAGTGAGGATGGGTCACTTCTTCCGCAGGGTGTACTTGTGGCTATCACCTTGGTGGGAATTGAGGCTGGAGATGAAAGGGATAAAGCAGAGCTAGGTGTGAGCTGGGGCTTCTCCAATGTTCAGTGGCCATTACTGCCCTTTTAGGGGCAGTGTCAGATCCCAGGGTGCTGGCACAGAAGCCCTGAGGATTGAGTCAAAGCTGATTCTGTTCCTTTTATGTGTGTACTCTTCTCCACACAGACAATGGCACTGTTAACCAGAGATGGGAGCAGTGCTAGAGCGAGAAGGGCCAGAGCAGGTACCTGGTGTAAGCTGGGGCATGTGCTGGGTGATCTTGGCACATCAGTTGGAGCTCCAGACAGCTTGTGATCCATCACTTTTGCAAATACCAGTAATGGCCACTCTCACCCTATTCAGATGTAGTGCTTGGTCTGAGCTGTCTCCATTTCCTCCGACTGTGCATTCTCCTCAGCATTGGCAACCTTCCCCCTAGTGGGGAGCTGTGATGGAGCTATACAGGCTGGAGCAGGTGCTTGATGTGGGCCAGGGTACACACTAGGATGGTCCCAGCAAACCAGCCATAACCCTGGGAGGTTTCAATCTGCTTCCTTTGCCTTGTTCCCAGGGATAAGGCAGCATGTAAGTGCTCTTTAACAGTGGAGTCCGGGTTTCTTATAGCCTTCCTGTTCGTTAGTCCCACTGCTTTTCAAACCAGCTAAGGGGACTCCTTCTCTTGGTGTCAGACCTCAGGGCTGGGGTGCACAGCACATGGTTCAAACTGCTCTCCCTCTGGGGAGGATCTCTGAGCCTGTGTGATACCCCCCCCATGACATCTCTTAGGGATGCAGGCCCTGACTTGGTCGCTTCTCTTCCCCTCCTACCTGACTCTGTGTGGATCATTCTTTACAATCTTGGTTGTTGTATAAGAGTCTTTCTGCCAGTCTTCAGTTTGTTTTCAGTGTAAATTGCTCCACATATAGAAGTATTTTTAATGTGTTTGTGGTGAGAAGTGAGCTCACTGTGCTTTACTCTGCCATCTTTATCTCCATTTTTTTTTTTTTTTTTTTTTTTTTTTACCATCTTAGAAGCAGCATTGGAAGCATCAGAACTGGGAGTTCCTGTCATGGCTCAGTGGCAGTGAACCCATCTAGTATCTATGAGGATATGGGATTGATCCCAGACCTCACTCAGTAGGTTAAGGATCTGGCATTGCTGTAAGTTGTGGTGTAGGTTGCAGATGTGGCTTGGATCCCGTGTTGCTGTGGCTGTGGTGTAGGCCAGCAGCTGCAGCTCTGATTCAATCCCTACCCTGGGAACTACCATATGCTGTAGGTATGGCCCTAAAAAGGAGAGAAAAAAAAAAGAAGAAGAAGTAGCAAAACCACCACCAACATGACAATTTTCATTTGTGATGGGCGACAGGTTGTGTGTATACCTGGATGCCTCCTACCTTTTCCACAGCACTGGTAAGCTCCCAACCACTTTTGGCTGCCAGATTTTTGAGAGCCTCCACATTGCCATTACTCAAAGATACCTAAAATGCAAATATTTGAAAAGCTGTGAGTTCAATGCACAGATATATGATCAAATATTTTCTGCTCAGAAACTGGACATTGTTAGAGCCAAAGTGCTGCTGTTGAGGTTAGAACTAAGTTACAGGAACGTAATTTCTGTCCCAACCTCTTAATTCAGAATTCAGATAAGATAATGTGAGTCTCCTATGCTTAGCAAATAAATATCATTTTAATTGGTATCCTGAGCAAAGATAAGCATACCATTCAGTATCACTTGTAATCAACATGTAATAAGTAAACTTGGATTTCCCTTTACATTTTATGGTCAGAAACTAATACTGTGTTGTTGTATTATAAAATTGCAAGCCAGTGGGTATATCATTCAGCAGGAACCATGGTATGACACCAGATCTCAATGTCTCATGCTGCTTGAATGCATTTGATCCAGAGTCTGTGACTTGGGAACTGTACACATAATTCAAATAAGGCAGCGAAGCAACTGGCTGATAACTAGTTACTGACAGCTTAGTTTTATTCCATTTTGAGATGACTGGTTACTATAATTCTCCTTTTCATCTAACCTGCATAGGCATGAGTCAGTTAAATGAGGGAATTTCAGTTTTTGTAAGGAAGTGATTTTTACATGAAGAACTTCGAATCATAAAAGTGTCATCACCTGGTTGCCAATATCCCAGTGTATGCAAAGTGGAACCTCTTCTTTGTGGGAAATAATATATTTTCTGGAAAAAATTAAAACGTTAAATAACAGTTTTCTTTCTTGCCCTTAGCACACAGCAAAAACTATGACACTTTCTTGAACTGAAATCAGCAGTTTCAAAAGGCTGCTTTTGCTGGTGGAATGATCAGAAAGAACAATTTCCATCATAGTAGCCCCCACAGTCAGAAAACATCAGACCTTCTCTTTTTATATTATGTGAGAATAGAGACCCCGAGGGGGCTCTTTGCTATGTAATTTGTCAGATAAGAGAAGATTCCATAAAATCCCTCTACCTAAGTCCCTTACCTGCCAAGGCGGATTCTCCTGCGTGCAATAGCTCCACGGTATCGTCTAAAATCATCCTTAAATAAAAAACAAAGTAAAATCAGTAAATTTTTAATATCTCAGGGCTCAATCCTTAAGTCTCTCTTTTCTAAGTCAATTGAAGAAGCTACTTGGAACAAGGAGTCCCTGCATGAAAAGGCTTCAGGTCAGAGTTGGCAATGAGGCAACTTATTCCAAAAGACTTAATTCCAATGAATGCGGAGCAGCATAGAGAACCGGGTGTAAAGTGGGAGAAGACAGAATTGTGACACTGAAGACAATGTACTTCCAACAGCAGTGTATGCCCGAGTAAAGGTGAGGACTTCGGGGCCTCCATCATTTCAATGATGACAGTGGCTCTAAGTGATTAGAGTGAACTGGAAAAAGAAGAAAAAGCCCATTTTGCTTTGTAACACAGGAAAGAAAGAAAACCAAAGGGGAATAGCCATGAAGGTTGTTGCTGGTGCAAGGAGAGAGTCTGAATAGAGCTCTGTACCCACAGCTTCCCCCAGAATAAGTGTTCAGATACCTGAACTACACGTGCTGATAACTGACCTTTGACATGGGTTTGATTCTGGGAAATGTGACCGGGTCTTCTTTATCGTCGACAGCATTATAAATGAGAAAAGCACTGTTGATGTGACGGCCTCGGCCCTCAGACCACTCCTGGCAGTCAAAGGCCTCCACGCGCACTCCCACTTCCACACTGCAGAAGGGCAATGAGGGCAGTAGGTAGAGAACCTGAGCACGCTGGGCTTCCTCTGCCCACCACCCCACCTCCTCCTCCAGGCAAGGAAGAGAATGAGGGCCCTAGGTTGTTTCTTTGTGTCTGCTAATCTGTCCAGCTGTTCAAATCCATTTCATCAGGTCGATGGATCTGAGGTACAAGCTCCTGGGAGCATTTCCACTTTACTTTCCCACTATGAAGCGGGAAAAAGGCCAGTGGAACTTTACATACATTCATGAACATATTTTCGTAATGGGGGAGGGGCATTCAATTGTGCCAAAGTCAAGTTTTCTCTCCTAAAAACAATAGTTCTGTAATTACAAAAGCATCAAACAATGAAACTGCATAGGAAATATAGATTTCTTTTTTTACACTTAAAAAGAAAAAATACTAAGTTAAATCTTTTTATTGTGTATCAAGAATAATAAAAATAACTGGATAACTGGGAAGTGGTTTGGACTTCATGGTGATAAATGACAGGTCTCTTATGACCTGGTTGACCACATACGTCACTGGGACGCTTGAGAGTGAAAGGAAGAGCTAATAATTGTGACAAGTACAAACCAGGACCATCCTGGATCAAGTGGGACGTACAGTCATCCTTATTATGAAAAAAAAAAATTATCATAATATACTTGGTGTAAGGAGGCCTCAAGTGGAACAGAGGGTTAAAATGTGTGTCTATGGATTTTGAAGGTTAAGTGAAGTTTCAAGAAAAAAATTAGAAAGCACTTGGTTACTTCGAAGTTGTCCCTATACTCACCTCCAGGTTGGAATAAAATGACAAAACACCACTTAAGGACAAGTTTGAATTCACTTATAGCAGGGTAAGAGCACTAGACATGCTTTACCAGGTCTGAAATGTATTGTTGACAATGGCATTGAAGACAAGACGATCTCCAACTGTAGACGGTCCCCGAAACTTAAACATGTCCACGGATTTCAGAAAGGGATGCGCTCGACACAGGCGGCTGATGAAACAAAGGGAAGAAGAGAGAGAAGACGTGATCATTCTCCAAAATATCTTCAGGAATGGCTGCTTTGTTTGGTGGATGTAATAGACCAGTGTTCAAGGTGCTTTCTAAAT
The DNA here is from genome assembly GCF_016906955.1 of Phacochoerus africanus. NCBI lineage: Eukaryota > Metazoa > Chordata > Mammalia > Artiodactyla > Suidae > Phacochoerus > Phacochoerus africanus. Next base: position 89,876,956 of record NC_062547.1, read on the forward strand.
GAACATCTCTTTTAACTCAAGAGAGAAATAAATACTTGGATTGTGTGCATTGAGAGTGGTCCTGCACATTGCCTGCAAATGTTTTGGGAAATAATACCATGTCCCTAGGCTGTGGGGTTTCTACCAAGATGCTGGTGTTTCTCTTTGTTGTCGTGACAATCCCGCTCTTCTTTTGCACTCTGTGGAAGTCCCTCTGAAAAACCAACCACTGTCTTTTGTTCTGATTTGAGGGTTTTATTCCTCTGACAGCTCATGACTACAATCACAGGAGGCTGTGAGTCCCAATTTGGAGTGGGGCACAGTGACGAGAACTGCCAGCTGGTGCCACTCACATGAGTTCCTTGGCTCCACTGTTACCTGAATTCACCCACATAGCAAAAGACTCATTTTTTTTTTCCCCACATAAAAATCACCTGGATTGCTGCACAAAGCCTGAAAGGCTACCAGGTATACATTTTACATTTTTTTGTGTGTGCAAGGTTTTGAAAATCCATAACGAAAATGTAATCTCAGAAAGTTACTTTCATAATTTTCTACATTTTGGATTCCCATAGTAGTCATGCAGTTACTCTAAAGAATTGTGCCCAACAGTGAGTGAACAGAAGCTGCCATAGTTAATTATATTGTATGCCTTTACAATGAAACAGGTTCAAATGCCTTATTGGTGTTAAGAATGACAATGTCATTTTTAAAACAAGCTCTCATATTTGTGCATAATTTATAGGAAGGATAACCACAGGTTCTAACCATAGTCATAACCATAGATGTATTAATAATAGAATTCTTTTGATTTGGGGAAAATAAAACCTTAACAATTTTCAGTGGTTACAAAAATTGTCAGAAGGGCAGATCATGTTCAAATGAATTTCCAGAGTACACAGTGTTCTTTAAAGCTGCTCGATTACCTACATGGTTCCATTAATCATAAAATAGCCCTTTTGAAACTGAGGAGCACTTAAAAGTAATTTTCCAAATTCTTCCCTCTTTCTCATCTTTTTTCAGCTAATCCTTTGGCCATACTGATTCTAACCAACACTTTCAAAGGTCAGAACTAATTGTAAATTGCCTTTTAAAAAAGTTTATAACTTGACTATGTTTAAGTGTAGATAGAGGCTGTCTTCTGTTTCTATTCCCGGTCTACTTTGCCATAACTATTGTTACAAAGAGTTGTGGTGTCACAAGATCAACATTCATACATAATTCAGAATAAAGGATAAGAACTGTCATTTTCTGTTTATTTTTGAAACAAAAATTTAAACACTCACCTTCAAACAAAAGGGCAAAATAATTCTAAGGTAAACAGGAAAATGACTAATCATTTTCTCATTTTGATAAAAAGGCAACATTGCCCTCTCTTTGTTTCCTTGATTCACTCAAGAGCTGAGTCTCAGACCCTTTCTTTCCTCTTCCCACTGATCCCAAGATCACGAGCCAAAGGTCAAAACCAAGCACCTTGCAGAAATAGTAGCCACTGTCTCCATCCAAGCCATAATCTGGCCACCAAATGTATTTCCATGATGGTTTGCATGGGGTGGGAGAACAAGTTCGATGCTCTGCACGAAGGTACCCCTTGTGGAAACCGTTCCTTCCTCTTCATCACAAATGGAACCTGAAAGGTGGGTGTCAACAAACATGGTGGAGTTAAACACAGAACCCAAGACTGCAGCCTGTCTTCCCAGCAGCACACTCAACTCACAGGATTTTTAGAAACACTGAATTACTACCAAAGACTTAAAACTCTTGAGGAAATAAATAGGTTTTATTCTACAGTCGCTCTGAACCATGGGTATTTACAGTGAACTGGATAAGAACAGATCAGAGAGGATATTTTAGAGACTGAACGCCAAGTTATTTTACAAGACAACCAGAAATTTAATTAAAAGAATGATTAAGTTTAAATTTGGGTTGCATCAGGTGGAAGAGAGGCAGATCAGAGCAGGTCAGGGCAGAAAGAAATTCAGGGATTGATGGATATGTTATTATCTCGATTGTGGTGATGGTTTTTTATGAGGGTATATGTGTCTCAAAATCTAGCAAGTTTTACATGTTAGATATGGGCCATTTATGGTATATTAATAAAGTTATTGAAAAGAAAGTGATTTGAACTTTAAAGGGTCACAGACACTGAGACTCTGGAATGGTTTGCCGTACTATACACTTCAGAATCAGAATGTGGCCTCCTGTGGTTTCTGTTTTGTAATGGATGCAGTCACAAAGAGAAAAGACACAATACAGTGTATCCCTGGTGTCTTTTTCTGCTTCTTTTGAATCATATCTGCTTCATTTACTGACAAATTGGTTTTTACTCTCAACAATGGAGAAATCATTTACTTTGGCTGCAAAGCAGTAAAATGTATTCAATTACACTTCCTGCATCATCAAGTGAATCACCAGCTAGGCTTAAATCTCACGTGCTGTTGTTGAGGAGAGGCAGGGAGGAATTACAAATCAAGGGTACCATCCCGGTTGTACCATTAGAGGCAGAGCTGAAAGAGAGCACAGATCTGCCCAGCTGTTGTTGGTAGCTGGGGATGGAGCCATTCTTGGCCAAGTCACATATAAGTGAGCAGAGAAGTGTAGTTACAGAGTCTTTTAACTCCATTTCCTAATGTAATTTTTATATTTTTAATCAATTGCTGGTCTTTTCTTTTCTCCCCCTTCATTCTGCTGATCCTTTGGGTCTCCTGCTTAAAAACATGTCTGTAACGTCCCCTTGTCCTATTAGAAAAATCCCAAATCATCCTCATGGCCTCAAGCCCTTCCTTCCTTATTTGGCCTCTGCCTCCTTCTCCAGCCCCAGCTAGTCTGCTGCCACCCATTTTCTCTCAGTCTCTCTCCCTTTGTTCCAACCACAATGGCCTTTTTCCAGTTCCTAAGCTAAACAGTGTCTTCTTCGACATCAGGGCATTTGCACATGGTCGTCCCTCGGTCGGCAGCAGTTCTGCTGGCCACCACTACCACCTTCTTCCACTTACCTTCTGTTCTTTCTTAAAAAAATTTTTTTTTATTAAAGCATAGTTGATTTACAATATTGTACCAATTTCTGCTGTATAGCAAAGTGGCTGTGTTTATGTATATATTCCTTTCCATCATGGTCTATCCCGGGAGATCGGATATGGTTCCCTGTGCTCTATAGTAAGACCTTGTTGCTCCTTCTCTTCTTTCTTGGTCCATCTCAGTCACGTGTCCTCAGGAAAGCCTCCTCTGGCTCCCACCACTAGGAGCTCTCACTTGTACCTTTCTTTCATGGCTATAATTTTTTTGTTTCATTTTGTTTTAAACTATGAAGTCTGTGATAATTTTTTTACAGCAGTCATAGGAAATTAATATAGCAAGTTTGCAGGATAAGCTCAATATACAAAAATCAGTTGTAGATCTATACACTGTCAACACACGTTGAAATAAAAATTAAAAACCATTTATAATAACTTCACAATGATTAAATTCTTAGAGACGTCCGACCACAAAAATAAAACAAAGCCCATCAAACACTTATGCACAGAAATTTACAAAACATTACTGAGAAATGAAAAAGAGCAAAATAAATGGAAAACTATACTGTGCTCCTGGTCAGAAAATGTTCATATTGTCAAAACTTTAATTCTCCCCACATTGTTCTATAGATTCAATGCAATTCCAAATAAAATTCACAAATGGGGTATTTTGTAGAAATAGGAAATCTAATGTTAAAATTAGCCTGGAAATACATATAACTTAGAAACAACTTTGAAAAAGAGGAACAGGGGCTGACATGGGTCGCTTGAAAGTGGAGCACTATTTACAGTTATTGCCCCCTTCTCTGCCCCAATGGGACTTACATCAGTGGATGGGCACAGACTGACAATGCCTCCAACACAACCCCCTGGATAGTTGGTATGCCTTAAAGAGTCCCCAGTTCAGTTTAAATTACATTCTCAGCCCTATTTCTACTCTGGTGATTCTAAGACTTTGGGCAAAGACGTCAGTGACTGTCCCCCAAATATGATCCCTCAATGGAAAGTCCCTAAGTGGAACCTTCTTCTTTTTATTACAAATGATGATTTTTCTGCCCAGCCATGGTGTAAATGAGTCTGAGTGACACTGGGGTGGCCAAGAGGTCCATATCTAACAACCACAGTGCCACATGCTGGTTATCTTCTATGTCATGGCTATAATTTTATATTTATTTGTGTGTTCTTTGATTATCCGATCCACTAGATTCTAATCTCCATTGAGCAAGGACTGATTTTTTTTATTCCAATATAATTTCAGAATGTGGGTGCTCAGTAAATATTTATTAAATGAATGGATGGATGAATAAAGTTAACTTTGCTGATTTATTCCACACTCACAGTTCTAACAACAGAATACTTTTAGGTAACACAATAGCTGTACTGATGTGTACTTCTATCTGCTGTTTAGTAGAATTCCCACTGTTCCCCATTTTCACTTAAATGGAGTTGTAGACTCTTGAAGTTTTCCAGCTTTGTGGATGTGAAGTAGTATCTCATGTTGGTTTTAATTTTCATTTCTCCGCTTAATAATGAGATTGAATATCTTTTCATATGTATATTAAACTTCCGCATTACCTCTTAATGAAATGTCTGTGTTGTTTGCTTCAAATATTACTTCTCTCCCATTCTTTTTCCCCTGTCTTCCTGCAACTTTGATTAGATGCTTATTAGACATCTTACTCCATTCTGTTTCCTAATCTCTCTTATATATTCCCTTTTCTTTTTCAGATCCATTTTTCCAGTTTACCATGTTAAATGTTGTTTATTTTGTTCATTGAGTTTTAAATTTTAATTATTATATATTCTTTTTGTATAGAAATTCTTTTTGCTTCTTTTCAAATATTCTAGGTCATTTTCTTGTTCCTGCATTCTTTTGATATTCTTATTTCTTAAAATATACTAAAGTTCTTACTTCAAATTCTTTATATGATAAATTCAATATCTGTAGTCTTTGAGGACCTCATTCTATTGACTATTGCTTCATTTGGATTTTGGTGATGTATTTTTATCTTTTATGGTTGTTGCCTAGAAGCTCGTATTTCTTAGATCTTTATCTGTGGGAATTCTTGAGGGTTGGGCTTGAAGTCATTTCTTCAGAGGATTGGCCTTTGTGGCTGTAGATCACCTGAGGGTACTTAACACAGTACTGCTTCCCACTGGGTTTCCCTTGGTCTGTTTTAGGCCAAACAAGTTATATGAATTCTGACACCAAATCTGCTTGAGAATGTAGTTGTGATTGAATCCTCAGAGGGAAACAGTTTTTTTTTTTTTTTTTCCATTCCACCCAGGGCTAAGTGGAAAGCATCCTTACCAGAGCTCTCTGAGGAATGGGATTTTTCCAGTTGACCCACTGAGGGTATCATTTTCGGGAGTTTGCAGTTCCAGGTATGGTTCCCTAATGCAAGCTTCCACCTGGCTGTGTCTCCTGAGCACTGGCGAGCCCATTAAAACATAGGTTCTAGGTGTAGCACCCACAGGGGCCTCTGAGAAAATGCCAGCTCTTGTGTCTCCTTACACTGCTGCATTTGTATTTCTAATCACTTATAGACTTCCAGGCTTTCTCTTATTTTTTTTTGCCTGCTGAGATGTTTTTGCAATGATGTTTATAAATATTTTATCTGGAAATTTCAGTTTTTTCCAGACTTTAAGCCCACCACATTGTGGTAATCAAAATTGGATTGCTTCCTAAAGTGATCCTTAAAGAGCATGTGAAATCTTAATTCCTTTCCAACTTCTATCTTTTTTAAAGTACTGATTTTGTTAGATAATATTCTATAAACATCCCAAACTAGTATTGATTGAATTTTTTAGGTTAATTTCTCTTACTTACATGATACTTCTTTTTTGTTCAAAATAAATTTATATAATCCATCCCTAAAATATACTGTTAAATGAAAAGAGAAAGGTGCATAATTGAGTATTGTGTTGCCAGGATAAAATTAAAACATTGAGAAAAGACCTTATACTGTGAGAGACATTGTAAAGACTTAAATATAAGACAATTCCTTTTCTGAGGGCTAACTAAAGAAAAAGCTACTGGATTCCTATGAAGACATACATGGCATTCAGTGAGACATGTAGAGGTGGGTACTAGGGCAGGTCATATTTTCATAAGCATCAGCTATGACATGACTGCAGAAATATGTTAAGTCTAGTGGACCTTGGGGCAGAAGCATGCCTCTTTGCAGGTGACTGCCAATCAATGGGGAAATAGGGTTCTCCCAGGTTTAGAGACCCATCTGGGCTCACAGCTCTGGCTATGTACTCATGTTAAACACAGTAAACAAAGCTCGTCCTTTCCACAGGCTTCCAGACAGGGGAATACCCATCCGGAGGTCAATTTCAATTCTTGTACTTTGGATATTCATTCAGAATCGTGTCATCATTCTGCCTGGACAATTTTACATTCATCTTGTCAGGAACTTTGACCTGAATTGGTTTTCTTTCTCATTCTGTCTCTGGTTTTCTTTCTCATTACTGGAAAGGACCAACATAGCCGCAGAATACATGTTCTTTTCAAGTGCACCTGGAACATTCTCCAGGATAGATCACATGCTAGACCGCAGCCATATAATTAAATTCCCTGTAAGTAGATTTACTTACCATCAAATGTGCCACTTTCCTTCATCAAGTTTTTAAAGGTATTTTCATGTTGTAACCTAACTTTCCTTCTCTCAGAAGCCAGGTTATGTTCCACATGATCTTGTTCAGTTAGAAGTGTGACCGGTTTTAAATGAATCTAGAGAAAGAAAAACATTTATGTTTAATTGCCTTGTTAAATCATAAAAGCACAACATGAATTTAGCAGAAACAAATGACATGCTACATTTTTCTCTAACTCAATGTTAAAGCATTTATGGGTGTTTTCATACATATTTTATTTTAACTTAATTTTTTCTTAAAATATTTTTAAACTAAAAAAAAAACCAATATAGCCCTAATTATTTGTTCATACAAGATATGTGCCTTAAAAAATTTCCCAAATATTAATTACTCCTGGTTTAACAAATTTTCCACAGAAGTACAAAACAAGAATTCTTCACATTAACGAATGAGGAGAGGGACTTTGACTCCTCTTATCAAGACATGTTTTATACCTTTTGCAAAATTAAGATAAGGGGGAGGAGTTCCTATCGTGGTGCAGTGGAAGTGAATCTGACTAGGAACCATGAGGTTGTGGGTTCGATCTCTGGCTTCGCTCAATGGGTTAAGGATCTGGCGCTGCCGTGAGCTGTGGTGTAGGTCACAGATGTGGCTCGGATCTGGAGTTGCTGTGGCCATGGCGTAGGCCGGCAGCCACAGCTCCGATTTGACCCCTAGCCTGGGAACCTCCATGTGCTGTGGGAGTGGCCCTAAAAAGACGAAAGACAAAAAAAAAAAAAAAAAAGAAAAAAGAAAAAGAAAAAGATAGCAAGGGAAGAGAATAGAGATGTTCTAGAGAAAGCTATCATGTACCAAGAGATAGTCCCAGTTTGGAAATTTCATCACACGGTGAAAACTTTTTCTAATAAGCAAAACAAAAGAATCAATATGTCAGAATAAAGCTCTAATTGACCTCTGGACACCTGGAAATATGATGCAACAGAACCAAGTGTTCAAACTCCTCCAGAAATGCCTGAGTGCTGGCCTGTGTTTATGAGTCACCTTACAGCTGGGCCAGCGTCCTTCCACGCTTATTTACAAGACATGTAAAGGCTGGTGCTGACCCTTGACCAAGATAAGGATGAAACAGCTAGTGATTTCTAATATATGCTTAAAGTTAAACTCCCCTGGACTCCTTCCTCTAATTTGTTTAGGGACATAGAGACAGAGAGCTTAGACTGGTTTAACTAATTCCACAGTCTTATTTTTAGTGGGATATAAAGGACCACCTGGTAAATTAAGGCCTTGGTTCTCCAACCTGCAGACGAAGTAGATTTTGTGTATTAAAGAGGACCCTAAGAGCTGTGGCTGGAAGTCTCAAACCTCTTTGATGTTTGCTGTGTCCTCTCCTTTAGCTTCAGTAAGGCCGTGCAGGCGCATACCCTATGGAGTCTTATGCGGCCTTCTGTGATCTGGCCTGTGCCATTGTTGAACTAGACCTAGTTAATCATTGCCCAGCTCATCTGAGAATAAACTCACTTTGGACAGGGATCCAGGCAGGCCTGTTGGTTCAAACCAAACTACTGATTTTACATGGCTCTCTTCATGATGTGCTACTGAATAAGAATGTTACCAACTAGAAAATAAGTTTGTTTGGAAAGGAGCCTTACAGTAAAGGTTATCTCAGCCAGCCAATTACAGCAGCACTTAAGGTGACTGCTTTCCCAGAATCACAGTTGGAAAACAGTTTTTTAGACTCAGTAGAGACTGGACGAAAAGTGTGGCTGTTCTGTTCTTATTCCATGAGTCATGAAGTTGGAGCAAGAGGCCTGAAGCTGGAAGGGAGAGTGGTGGTTCTCATTTTCTCCTCCAAGTGAAGGAGTGGCTTGGAGGGTGCTGTAGAATCCTTTCTGTCGCTTGCACTCAGATATGAGAACTCTGTACCCACCCCCATATTCTCTCATTCTCAAAAGTTTGGAGATGTGGGGGGCGGGGATTCCAGGAAAAACAAAATGATTGGCAAGACCTATCTCAGTGTCTCAATGAGGTTAGTGACCAGAGGATCCCTAGGGTGCTTTGTCAAAGTACAGATTCTCAACTCCTGTCCTAGTGAATCTAATTCAGTAGGCCTGAGATACAGACTCCTGGCCCTGGTGAGGAGTAGCTGGTGAGTGTGGTTCTCTGTCACTTCTGCTGGGTGCAGTGAAAACATTGCTTTGCCCCAGCTGGATCTGAAGTTGGAGGCATTGTGAGGAAGAACACTTTGGCAGAGTGAAAACTACTCGTTGCTTCAAAATGGAACTAGGAGAAGCCACTGTGGTCACCTCTGGGTGATTCTTGGAGTGAAAGAGTTAAGTTCTAAATTGAATTATTACATTTAAAAATGGTCAGACTAGGTAGTTCCCATGGTGGCTCAGCAGTAATGAACCTGACTAGGATCCACGAGGATGCGGATTTGATCCCTGGCCTCACTCAGTGGGTTAAGGATCCGGTGTTGCCATGAGCTGTGGTGTAGGTTGCAGACGCAGCTCGGATCCCACGTTGTTGTGGCTGCGGTGTAGCTGGCACCTGTAACTCCGATTTGACCCCTAGCCTGGGAACCTCCATATGCTGTGGGTGTGGCCCTAAAAAGCAAAGAAGTACATAAATAAAAATGCTCAGACTAAATGGGGATCTTCTCCTAGTCACCCTAAAAAGAAAAGCCAAGAAATTATAATAAGTCCCCAGCAGACAAGGGACTCGCTGCTCCTGGGCCAATGGCCAGGTAATTATTTGGGCACCCACATCAGGCCAATATATATATATATTTTAAGGGTGTATTTACCCCATATGCCCTTCAGCTTATTTTTAAACTTCAGTAACTCAGCAACTTTGACATTTTTCCTTCAGGTACAAAAATTGTTTGGACCATAGATAGCATGCAACTGCTAGCTAAACAGCTCTTACTTAAAAAAAACATATATATATATATATTTTTGTTTGTTTGTTTGTTTGTTTGTTTTTGTCCTTTTGCTATTTCTTTGGGCCACTCCCGCGGCATGTGGAGGTTCCCAGGCTAGGGATCTAATCGGAGCTGTAGCTGCTGGCCTATGCCAGAGCCACAGCAATGCCGGATCCGAGCCGCGTCTGCAACCTACACCACAGCTCACGGCAACGCTGGATCGCTAACCCACTGAGCAAGGGCAGGGACCGAACCCGCAACCTCATGGTTCCTAGTCGGATTCGTTAACCACTGTGCCACGACGGGAACTCCTAAAAAAAATATTTTAACTCACTTTTGAGTTCTATGACGCTAAAAGAAAAGAATTAAACCAGTAAGCAATGTTTTTGAGACACTGATATAACTTTCCCATCATTTAAAACACAATGTTTTTTCCTCTTTCACAAATTGTCTACATCTCTCATTTTCTCTAAGTTAGTTATAGTACAATGATATTACTGCATAAATATTGCTGAAAATTATGATAAATATTGTTGAATAACAAATCTTGGGAAAGCATAACTCATGGTAAAAAGAAATGTCTTTTTTTTCCATAGTAATTCTGATGCTGATAATTCTGTTAATATGTCCCTCAATTACATGCTAGAGATCTCTTCACACAGGAAATTTACCTTTTCTTTTCCAACTGGTTTGGCTACAAATGTAGAGAAAGCCACACTAACAAGTTTCTCAGTGCCAGTGCACATATCCTGTACTGTGACCTTGATGCTGATCTAAAATGAAAAGAAAAATAAATTCAAAAATTTTCAGCCATCCAGACAACAGATGAGATTGCAGCATTCAAAATTCATCTCTGTACTCTATCATTATTTTCTTTGGGTTTTTAAATGAAATCAGCATTTTAATTTACTTTCAAACAATACAGTCCTTTCAATGCTTTTTCTATGAAATTGGAAAATATCTTTTTTTCTGATTATAGAAAAAAATATATTTCCCATAGGAAATCTGGTAAATACAAAAATAGATGATAAAAATGGAATCTGACTATCATAGATATTGCCAGTAATCTCATCATTCAGATTAATAATTATACACACGTATATATGTATAAGTGTACATCACCGTGTATTTACAATTTTATATTATAACTTAAAATTATGTGATAAGCATTTTCTAATCCCAAAAGTACATAATAAATGTACTTTTGAAAACAGGATGTTAATGAATGCCTTATAGCCTATCAGAGAGATGCACCATACCTTTTAAAAATCTTTAGTCTGAGTTTTGTAAACAAGTTGACATGGACAGAGTATTACTTGCGGTCATGTTATTTGTAGCTTTCCTCTTTCAGGAATTTCATTTTTCAGGACTGGCCAGGAGATAGCTAAGACACTTCCTGGTAACACATTATAGTGGACTAGGTTTCCCCATGTGAAGAACTCTGAACTCTGGGCCTCACGATCACATTCTGCTGAAGTGTTAAGTAAACTCAGGCACATACCTCAGAAAAATAATACTACCTTCTGGAAATTGTGGGCCACCTTAGGCATCTTAATTCAGCACTATGTTATCAATGATAAAGAATATCTATTTCTACATCTTCACCAAGTATGTCATGTACAAAAATCATCAACAATCCATGATTCACTTAGTTTATGAAACCAGAGTGCCTTCTCCTTGTATGTTTACTTCCTGTGTATCCTTCTATGTAAAAAGAGCACATTACATCACATTTAATTTTAGCAGCAGGGAAACACAGGCTCCTTATTTACCTGTGAGCCTGACAAGGGCCTTCTGAAATTCAGAATCTCATGAGCGCCAAGTCATGCCAGGCCTCCTCATCTACCTTCTATAAACAATGAAGAAATGAGCACCAAGAGGCAGAAGAAAAAATAGGAGCCTCTTACCTCCATGCTTGTGCTAAATGCTCTAGTAACTTTCGCTTTGATGGTTATAACTTGTCCAAGTCTAGTAAAACAAACAAACAAAAAAAACCACCTCTGTAATTCTAGCAAATCTCATTTCATTTGATGAGGAGTCACTTAAATGCATGTGCAGTTCCACTTTATCATGTTGATAATGTTCCTGCATGAAAAACTCAGGTTAATGATAACAGAACAAGACAGTGCTAAAAAACAGATGTCAGTCATTGTAAACCATACCTATGTTAGCTGACTACCTCTTTCTAACAGAAAAGGGCCTCTGCAAAGGTGGTGTAAAAGTGAACTTCCAAATCTACAGCAGACATTTATACCATATCACGGCTGTTTCCTTAAGAGGAGGTAAAACAAACACACATGCAGACCTAGACAATCGACATTTTAAAATGTTTGTCAACAAATATGTGGGTAAACATATAAGCAGGCAAGCAATAAAACTGAATGTTTGCTTCCCTAGGTTTACCTGAGCCCTCAGAGTTGCTAGATAGATGATCCATTCACTCCCTGTTCTTGCTAGAACTCTGGTCCAGTAACTGGAAGCTGTTTCAGAGCTTTTGCGTTCAGGCCTCTCGGTCACCTAAGGGTCTACCCAATATAAACCTCCTCTATTTTTCTCCCTTCTTCAAAGCTGAACCACATTCTCACTATTCTTCTCCTCACTCTTCTGTTTCAGAGGAAGGAAGATCTCTTCCTTTACCTGTGTCCTTGATCCATCCCCCCATTACCTTTTCTCCCTCACTGTGGTCTGGCTTAGGCAGCTCTTTGCTTTTTTGCATCCTCAGTCTCTGCCCCTTCCTGACTCCTTATCAGTCTGTGGAAAAAGATCAAGCCTTTTCCTTTAAAAAAAAATCTTTCAACTATATTCTATCTCGAGATTTTTTTTTCTCTTCTCCTCCATATTTCAACTTCCTAAAATAATCTTTTTCTCTTTCCAACTCATAATATATTTAACAAATGTTTACTGAGTTACAACTAGTTCTGGCATTACACTAAGACCTTCGAATACAGTGATTTATAAGACAAGGTTTTGAACATCAAGGAAATCTGTCTTCACTTGGGGCACCAGGATCTAGACAGATGAAATGCAGTTTTTCGAAAAGAAGAAAGGATTGAGCATTGCAAAAGCTCGCAGAAGCAACTAATGTGAAAAGTCAGGGAAGGAGGCATAGAAGAGGTAGTATTTGCATTTCTCTAATAGTGAGTGATGTTGAACATCTTTTCATGTGTTTTTTGGCCATCCGTATGTCTTCTTTGAAGAATTGTATGTTTAGATCCGCCCATTTTTTGATGGGGTTGTTTTTTTGGTATTGAGCTGCAGAAGATGTTTATAAATTTTGGAGATTAATCCTTTGTCAGTCGATTCATTTGCAAAGATTTTCTCCCATTCTGTGGGTTGTCCTTTTGTTTTGCTTAGGGTTTTCTTTGCTGTGCAGAAACTTTGAAGTTTAATTAAGTCCCATTTGTTTATTTTTGTTTTTACTGTCATTACTCTAAGAGGTGGATCTGAGAAGATATTGTTGTCATTTATGTCAGAGAGTGTTTGGCCTATGTTTTCCTCTAAGAGTTTTATAGTATCTGGTCTTATATCTAGGTCTTTGATCCATTTTGAGTTTATTTTTGTGTATAGGGAGTGTTAGGGAGTGTTCTAATTTCATTCTTTTCCCTGTGGCTGTCCAGTTTTCCCAGCACCATTTATTGAACAGGCTGTCTTTTCTCCATTGTATATTCTTACCTCCTTTGTCATAGATTAGCTGACTGTGGGTGCCACTATGAGGTACCACCTTACACCAGCCAGAATAGCCATCATCCAAAAGTCTACAAACAATAAGTGCTGGAGAGGGTGTGGAGAAAAAGGAACCCTAGTACAATGTTGGTGGGATTGTCAATTGGTGCAACCATTGTGGAAAACAGTATGGAGATTCCTCAGAACACTCAAAATAGGACTACCATTTGGTCTAGCAATCCCACTCCTGGGCATGTATCCAGAGAAAACCATGACTCGCAAAGACACATGTACTCTGATGTTCATTGCAGCACTATTTTCAATAGCCAAGACATGGAAACAACCTAAATGTCCATCGACAGAGGATTGGATCAAGAAGATGTGGTACATTTACACAGTGGAATATTACTCAGCCATTAAAAAGAATGAAATACCAGCATTTTTAGCAACATGGATGGACTTAGAAATTATCGTGCTAAGTGAAGTCAGCCATACAATGAGATACCAACATAGAATGCTTTCACTGACATGTGGAATCTGAAAAAAGGACACAATGAACTTCTTTGCAGAACAGATACTGACTCACAGATTTGAAAAACTTATGGTTTCCAAAGGAGAGAGCTTGGGGGGTGGGGGGATGCTAGCAGTTTGGGATGGAAATGTTAAAAAATTGGATTGTGATGATAATTGTACAACTACTAATGTAATAAATTCATTGAGTAATATATAAAAAAAAAGAAGAGGTGACATTTGAGATGGGTCTTCAAAGATTAGGATTTTGGAGTTTCTGTTGTGGCACAACGGAAATGCATCCAACTAGGAATCATGAGGTTGCAGGTTCGATCCCTGGCCTCACTCACTGGGTTAAGGATCTGGTATTGCCTTGAGCTATGGTGTAGGTAGACATGGCTTGGATCTGGTGTTGCTGTGGCTGTGGTGTAGGCCAGCAGCTGTAGCTCTGATTCAACCCCTAGCCTGGGAACCTCCATATGCCACGGGGGCAGCCCTAAAAATACAAAAAGACAAAAAAAAATAGGATTTTTTTCGGGTTCAGCAGTTTGGGGGTTTCATCTTTCATTCCCTTCTCAGCTACTCAAAACTACCTGTTTTCTCCACATCTTACTCCTGATCTCTCCAAAGTCACTTCCTAACAGCTAAATCCAAGGGCTCCTCTCATTTAAGAGAATCTGTCAACTTCTTCCTCCAGGAAACCATCTCTTCCTTTGGCTTCCAAAACACTGTTCTCTCTTCATTCTCAGTTTCCTTCACTGATTTCCCTTCCTTTATCCATCCCTTAAGTGTAGCCATCCCCCCAAATCTGTTCTTTGTTCTGTTCTCTTCTCATTTCACTTTCTTCCAGAAAGACTTTGTTCTCTTCCATCATCCTGTCATCTTTATAGAGATGATTCTTAATTCTATATCTTTTTTTTTTCCGTCTTTTTGCCATTTCTTGGGCCGCTCCTGCGGTATATGGAAGTTCCCAGGCTAGGGGTCGAATCAGAGCTGTAGCTGCCAGCCTACACCACAGCCACAGCAGCTCGGGATCTGAGCCACGTCTGCTACCTACACCACAGCTCACGGCAAAGCCAGATCATTAACCCATTGAGCAAGGCCAGGGATCGAATCCGTAAACTCATGGTTCTTAGTTGGATTCTTTAACCACTGTGCCACAATGGGAACTCCTCAAGTCTATATCTTTAGCCTGAACTTCTTTCTTGAAACTCAGAGCCATATTCTCAAACTTCTTTTAGCAGATTCGGCTAATAGTTATGGAGGCTCTACTAGGCTGAGTGTTAGCTGCTTCCACACACATTACCTTGTTTAACTTAATCCCCACATTTAACACATCCAAACGGAAACCAATTTTTCTTTTTTCATTAAATTTGTTCCTTCCAGACTTTCTGGCTCTCGTCAAGTTTCTAGCAGAGGTTTACGGCAATAGCATGAGGCGAAGAGTGAGTCCCTTTTCTAAGCTACTTTAGTACTTTGTTCTCATATGCTACCAAAATCTTGGCCCTCTCTGTCTGTCAGACTTTGAAGAGGGGAAGCATCTTGCTGCTTTTCGGATTTTGTGAACTCTGCCCTGCCCTTAAAATGTAGGGGAAATACATACGGCTTGGTTCTCTACCAAACCAAACTTCTGATACTGAACTGTCGGATGAGTGGAATGACTAAAATTCCAACTGAATAAAATCAATTTCATAGCATGGCATTCAAGGCCTTCTGTTAGCCAATTCCAAACTACTGTTAGGGCGTCATCTCTGCAGACCAGGCTTTTCCTGAGCACCCCCCACTCCTTCCCACCTTGGTGCTTAGCTTATACAGGTATGTCATCTTGTAAAGACCTTTTCCTATTCACCAGATGAAAATCTATACCTCATTTAAGGATTTTATTAAATGCTACCTCCATCATGAAAGTCTCATTGATTCTCCAATTAAAATGGACCTTTTATCCACCCCCCGGAACTGAGTTTACATCTCACCCTAAGCATGCATCCTATCATTTCCTTCCATTCTGATGACTATGTATTTTTCTAACTTTCTCACCAGACTGAGTGCCACACACTCCAGAGCTGTGCCATAATCGTATATTCTTTTGGGTCTAGAGCAGAATTTTGGTCTATGCAATATACATTTGTGAATTCAAAAATATTTACTATGGCTTTTAACCAAATTATATGAATTTATATAAGTAGCTTTCAATTTTCCTTTTTCAGTGGTGCAGTTCTCATATCCCTTCTGACACCACAAACACAAAATGGAGTAAATGGCAAACCACATTTTAAGATGATGTTACTAGTTAAATCTAAGTTATATAATTTAGGATTGGAAAGTTCATAATGGATGTTTATTGCAAACGACTGCTGGCCTTCTTAAATTTAGTAATGATGCTTTAATCTATGCTCAAATAAGTTTGGATTTTCATTAATCTGTAATTTGTTCAGATACAAACACATGTCAATTTTTTCTACTCTACGGAAAATCACACAGCTAGTATCTGAGCTTAGCCAACAGAACTTTACCTGCATCTTCAAGGCTCTAGTATGTCAAGGGCTCTTTTACTAACACTGTAGCTGCCTATGAAAACCAGCATCAGGATGTTCAATAAAGATTGCTGATCACAAAGTTAGAAGAAGTGGCTTGGGAAAAGCACTGGATTAAGCATAAGAACATCCAGGCTCTAAGTGCCCTCTGACCTTTGGCTGGCTTTGGGCATTAGGCCTCAGTGTCTTATCAGTACCAAGAGATGATTGGGCTAAGAGCTAAAGGTCTTTCCATATCTATGTTTCTAATTCCTATCAAAAGCCTTTTGGGGTCAGGTTTGAAGATGTAATTTCTTTATGCATGTGCTTTCACTTAGCTTAATTTTATTTGTATGTAAATGAATAAATGCCACATAGATAAATATAGGCAGTAAGCTTGTAGAGATGAACTAGGTATCTCACTGGACAAGAGTACTTAGGGTTTGAAAACTGGTGGTAACTACCCAATGGTCCTGAGAACTATCCCAGACTGGAAACAGATGATCTTCTTTCTTCCTTTTTCTTGTAAGTTATGTTTCTTATAAGTTTTGTTTTCTTCTAAGTTACGTAAGAATCAAAGGTGTTCAGAATGAAAAAAAGAGATACGTAGTTCCCATCATGGCTCAGCAGTAAAGAATCCAACTAGTATCCATGAGGATGTGGGTTCAATCCCCGGCCTCACTCCATGGGTTAAGGATTGGGTGTTGACATGAGCTATGGTGTAGGTCTCAGAGCGACTCAGATCTGGTGTTGCTATGGCTGTGATGTAGGCCAGCAGCTGTAGCGCCAATTCGACCCCTAGCCTGGGAACTTCCATGTGCTGTGGATGCAGCCCCCCCGCCCTCGCCGAAAAAAAGAAAAAAAGAAAAGAAAAAAAAAGAGATATGAACATAAAATTAAAGAAATAATTAAGTAAAACCACATTATCCTAGTTTGTTACAGTTATTAACATATACTCTTCAAAAAACATAATTCCTAATTCTGTCCACTAAAAAGCCATAGAAATAATGACCAACCTTGTATCAATGAGCACCTTCCCTGCCTAGATTATGACCTCGACTTATCATTTCTTTTGAAAAATTTTCTGAAGTTAAATTTGTGTGAGGAAACATAAAAGATGAGCCCAGCTTATCAAGGCAGGAAACAAAGGAGTTATTAAAGATTTTAACTTTGTTATGTCCAAAGGACTTAGGAACCAAACCAAAGAAGCTCCCAGTGCTCAAGGATGGGATAGTTTGAACATCCAGAGTAATAATCATATCAGAATTGAAATGCATCAAATATGTTAAAATCCATGAGCTCATAATGATACTAACTAAAGGGAAAGAATTAAGCTTGTCTTTCCCGGACAAACTTTGGCTCAGAGTAATCAAGTAATTAGTGAGATAAAGGGTTTCGCTATACAAATATTCAGAAAATATGTGAAGAAATTGTAGAATTAGCATATTACTATTTTACCAGTATCTAATGAAATAATGTTCTATGTAAAGATTGGGAGATGTTATGTGTTCTTGAAAGGGATGGGTTTTACCAAAATTCAAACTTTCATCAGGTCAGTTTTTAGATGTACCTATCAGTTTATATGAGAACATGTTAAACAGGGATATAGTGAGCAAATGCAAAGTGTGGTAAAATCTGTAAGACAAATGACCAGGTTTCTTTAAAAGTTAAATTGCAAGAGAAATGAAGAAAGGGAACAATATTATGTTAAAGGTCATATCAGCCATACTGGGTCCCGATTCAATAAACCAATTGTTTAAAAAACATTTTTTCAGGTCATTGGGAATGATACTTTTTGTTAATGGTATTGTGTTTAGGTTATTACTTTTTCTAAAAGAGCTCTTATCTTTTAGAAATATATACTAAAATATTCAGACGTGATGTCTAGGATCTGCTTCAATATAATCCAGGTGTGTGTGGGAGTGTGGAGGGATATTGGTAAAACAACTATGTCTATGAGCTGAATATTGTCATAGGTGGTTGAAAGATTTGTGTACCTTGAGATTTTCTACAATAAGTGATGGTAAAACATATATACACAGCCACGCACAAAATGTTTTTTTATAATTTAACATCTCTGCTCAGATGCATTTACCCAACAACCTAATAATGAATTCACCATCATAGAGATACTTATTAGCATTAATTATTCTTCTAGTAGAGAGAAGAGTCATTAAGAATCAGCTATTAGAAATCCTGCTCTACCTTATACCAGAATGCATCTAATGCTAATAGCTATTTCTCAACAAAATCAGGACAGTAAATTTACAGTTAAGAGTATTTACTAAAAGTAGGTCCTGCAAATTATATTTTTTTCTGATTTACATTGGGTCGAAGGTTATTTGTTTTATTAACAAATTGTATCACTGACTCCAAATGAGTAAACCCAGGTGCCACAGATATATGTCACAACATATACATTCAGGAGTTGGAAGGCTTGATAGAGCAATGTCACTTACCTAGCTGTCTCCTCAAATTGTATGTCATCCACTGAGGCTGTAACACAGGAAACCCCAGCATGCTTTTCAGCTTCAAAAAACAGGTAAATATGGGCTGCATTAGTGGTTATGCTTAAATATTTCAGCATGTGAGAAAAGGAGTAAAACAAGAGAATTTACTCTAGTAATTCATCTTCTCATTCAATATAGGACAGCTGTGCCTGCACTTCTGGAAGAACCGACTGAGTTCTTTGCTCAGTATATTTTTTCTACTGTATGGAAATTACTGTACTTTCTCCTAAGTTTTAACTTGCACTATCTTTGATTTGAAATTCAACACCAATATCCAGCGTATCAAGTTATTTAAATAGCAACTTTAGTAAGTTGATGCCAGCTTTAAATATTTTGTTAGTAACTTACCCTTCTTTTGTTTTGAAAACAAGGCCCCAAAGCTGTATTTATTATCCCACATAACCAGTGTTATGAATACATTTAAACCATTTAACTAGTGTAAACACTGAACGATATGGAAGACCCCAAAGTCATACCCCAAACCAGAGAGAAACTTGTCTGAGCATCAGAGAAATATAGATTGGCATATAGGCATTTAATAAGTATTTATTATTTATTATTGCCAGATTCACACAAAATTCACTATGCATTAATTATGTTGGAGGAGGAAAAGTATTGAGTATGGTGGGAGAGATTAGGGAGGAACTCCAGTTATTTACATTTTCCCTGTCTATGTTTAATTTGTTGAGATTTTTTTTTGATTGTTGGTTTTACTTTATGTAAAAATATCAAATTTATTCTCTTTAGGAAAAATTTGACATGTGTTTTTTCTAGAATTTGACTTGGAGGAATAGTCAATTAAAATTGCAACAGACCCCAACAGAATACACAAAGAAATTTAAACTCCACTTTAATTTTGGAGACTTCACTCCTGTTGCCACATTATGAAAAAGAAAGAGATGGTGAACTATACTGAATTTGTATTCTTTGTATGTAGTGGATTCTTTAAACTGCAATATATATTAATTGATGGTCCCAGGTAAAGAGATGTGAGAAAATATTCCAGAGAGCAAGTATGTAACATTCTTAGGAGCTAATTCTATAGAATATTGAACATTCTGGTTTAACTAGTTGGATTAACTGTTCTTCCAGATATACACTCAATATAAACTGAGTTACCAGAAAACTAACCACAGCAGAACTCTTTGTGTGAGTGATGGAGGGGGGAGAATGGGCTTCCCAGATATAAATGCAGTGAGAGGAAATAAGCATAAAAGTATCAGACTCCAGTAATTCTCATATTGGGCTCAATTTAATTCAGTGTATCAAGTATTTATTCAGTTCCCATTGATTTCCAGATACTGAGCTGAATTAGTCCTATCTGTTAATGAGTCTACTCTAACCATCAACAGTGCCCTTTTATCTTTTTTTTTTGTCTTTTTTAGGGCCACGCCCTTGGCATATGGAGGGTCCCAGACTAGGGGTCTAATCAGAGCTGTAGCCGCCGGCCTACTCCAGTGCCACAGCAATGCCAGATCCGAGCCGCGTCTTCGACCTACACCACAGCTCTCAGCAATGCCAGATCCTTAACCCACTGAGCGAGGTCAGGGGTCAAAGCCACAACCTCATGGTTCCTAGTCGAATTTGTTTCTGCTGTGCCATGACGGGAACTCCAATAGTGCCCTTTTAGGGTTTAAGTTTTCTAGAGAACTTAAATGCTTACCAATATATGCTGTAATAAGTTGAGTAATGAGTACCTACTAGATATTCATTCTCGTTACCTGACATGAGGGAATGAGATGTTGAATTTATTAAACTATTCTTATTAATAAAGTGTTACAATGTACACCAACATGAATTACCAATTTTGAATGCTTTAAATAACTAAAGTGCAAAAATTGATAAAAGACTAAATTTTTATTGTATGTATTGGCTGTCTTCTATGCATATATATAGCACGATAATAGATTGCATTAGGGATCACAAGGAAACAGTCATAATAATTATCATCTATTAAGTATTTATGGTCTGGCACTAAGTTAAGTATTTGTGCATATCAATTATATGAGGTTGATAGTAGTATTAGTTCCATTTTACAAATGAGGAAATTCAAGCTTTGAAAGATCAAATACATTGTTCTAAATAGTGATTTTTGTCTGTAAAAGCAATAGGAACTCTGGGAAAAGAAAAGACCAACCAAGGAATCCTCCCTAGAGAAGTGCGTGGCTGAACATGGGCTTCAGGGGCTCAGTAGCCGTGATTTACATCATATATTTTCAAGGGCCATTAAATTAAAAGAGAAAAAAGAAAACCATGGAGAGCCAACCAAGGGCCACAATTTTTACACGTGGTTCTTTTCTTTTTACAAGTATGACGGATGTGAATTCACTATGACCAGCTTGTTCTGGCTCTTGGTTTTGATTGTCCTTCATGCAGTATGCCATTAAAAGCTGAGAAACCCTAAAGCTGTTTCTGATTCCTTGAGGAAACTGAGAGAAGCTGAGGAACAGTAGCCAAGTGCATGTAATCCAGGTATGATGATTGATAAAAATGGTGGTGCTGTTGTCCGTTCCTTCTTTTAACTTGTGTTGGCTGAACACTTGTGCTATGTCAGCCTCTCTGTGAGGTGCCGGAAATACAGAACAGCCACTATCCCCATTCTTACGGAGTCTGGTGGAAGAGCCAGAGATTATTAAATGAATACATAATAACAAAATGAGTTACATGCTCTGAAGAAAACATGGAATTTGTGAGGGTCTGTAACTGAGGAACCACAGCAAGTGGGATGTCAGCGAAGGCTTCCTTGTGGAGGGGATGCTTGAACTGACATCTGAAGGATGAGAAGGAGTGAAAGAGGTGTGTGTTGTGAAGGAGGGTGCAGAGGAGGGAGGGCGTGCTGGGCAGAAGGAACAGTGACTGCACAGGTCCTGATGAAAGTTTTTGTGGCTAAAATGCAAAAAGCAAGGAGAGTGAGTAAGATACGGCTGAAGGGAAGGTCGAGGATAGACCAGGCGCAGGGCCTTGAAGCTCTTGGTTGGTAACTTTTATATTTAGTATTAAAGATATTATTTCACTATCTTCTGGCCTCCAGTGTTTCTGATGAGGTCAGTGGCTAATTTTTCTAAAAAAACTTTATTGGAATATAGTTGACTTACAATGTTGTATTAGTTTCAGATGTACAGCAAAGTGGATCAGGTATACATATAAATATATCCATTCTTTCTTCCTATATAGGTTATTACAAACTATTGAGTAGATTTTCTTTTGCTATATGGTAGGTTCTAGTTAATCATCTATTTTATACAGCCTGTGTGCACATGTTATTCCCATCCTCCCAATTCCTCTCTCCCCACAGTAGTTTCACCTATAGTAAACATAAGATTGGTTTTTAAATCTGAAATTTTTTCTGTTTTATCAGTTATTTTGTATCATTATTATTAGAGTCCACGTATAAGTGATATCACATGATATTTGTCTTTCTCTGACTTACTTCACTCAGTACGATAGTCTCTGGTCACACATGTTGCTGCAAATGGCATTATTTCATTCTTTATTATGGCTTAATAATATTCCACCATATATATGTTCTACATCTTCTTTATACATTCTTCTATTGATGGGCATTTAGGTTGCCTCCATGTCTTGGCTATTGTAAATAATGCTGTAATGAACATTGGGATGCATGTATCTTTTCTGATTATAGGTTTTTTTTTTTTCTGGATATATGTCCAGGAGTGGGATTGCTGGCTCATATGGTAGTTCTTGTTTAGTTTTTAAAGGAACCTCCATACGATTGTCAATAGTCCATTCCCACCAACACTGTAGGAGAGTTCCCTTTTTTCCACACCCTATCCAGCGTTTATTAGTTTGTAGACAAAAGATGATGCCCATTCTGACTGGTTTGAGGTGATACCTCATGGTAGTTTTGACTTGCATTTCTCTAATAACTAGTGATGTTGAGCATCTTTCCATGTATGGTCATTGGCTTATTCTAATCCTAATCCTTGTTTTCCTATATATTGTATAATGTATTTCTTTCAAGATTTTGTCTAGAGTTTGACTATGATGTACCTAAATGTGATTTTCTTTGTATTAATTTTGCTTTGTGATCTATGATTTTTTTTTTTTTTTTTTTTGCTGTTTAGGTATACTTATGGCACATGAAAGTTCCCAGGCTAGGGGTCAAATCAGTGCTATAGCAGCCGGCCTACACCACAGCCACAACAATGGGATCTGAGCCATGTCTGCAACCTACACCACAGCTCATGGCAATGAGGGATCCTTTCACTCACTGAGTGAGGCCAGGGATCCAGCCCGCATCGTCATGGATACTAGTCGGGTTCGTAACCTGCTGAGCCACAACGGGTACTCCCTATGACCTTTTTGAATATGTAAATATATCTTTTACCATATTTTGGAAATTTTCAGCCGTTATTTCTTGTTTTTTTTTTGCGCCATACTTTCTCTTATCTATGGGACTCTAGTTATAAAAGGTATGTTATACCTTTTTGTCATTTTTTCTCATAACTCTCAGACACTTTACTTTTTATTATTTCCCTTCTTTTCTTCAGAGTGGATAATTTCTATTGCTCCATCTTTATGTTTAATAACTCTTTAGTCTGTCACCTCCATTCTTTGGTTAATCCTATCTTGTGAATTTTTAATTTAGATACTGTTATTTTCAGTTCAGGTATTTCCATTGCGTTATTATTTTATAGTTTCTACTCCTCTGCTGAGAGCTGTTGTCTATTTTTCATTATATTCTTGAGCAAAGTCATGATAGCTGCTTTAAAATCCTTGAAGCTTAACTTAATTCCAGCATTCGAGTCATCTCGGGATTGGTCTCCACTCACTGTCTTTTCTCTTAAGAATGGGTCATGCTTTTCTGTTTCTTTGAATATCAAGTAATTTTGAATTGGAGCCTAGCCACTGTGAGTGATATGTTCTAGCAACTGTGGGTTCTTATATGATCCTCTGAAGAGTACTGGTTTTTTAATTTTTAATTAAGTTTTTTAGTTAAACTCACACTATAAAACTCTGTCCCTCTAAAGGCAGGATCAGTTCCTCTCAATATAGAACTCTGGTTGGGAAAATGCCAGAAAAAAAAAGTTTTTGTATTAGTCCAATTGCATAAAAAAACCCACCATGTTGGAGCACTTCTCAGTCAAAGATTCAGTTACACCTTTTGGCTAAATAATGTCCTGTGCTTATGTGGCGGCTTTTCTTACGATGGAGTGTTTAACACAGGCATTAACCATGTCTCCAAACCAGCTTTATCATAAAGGTCTCTTTTTAACATTGTATTATTAGTAATACGACGATTAAGGTCCAGAGTAATTGGTTATCTCCTGACTCATTCTATGGTCAGAGCTTCCAAAGATGTAAAAACCATAGAAATTTTTATGATAATTGCAGGATGGCCAATGGTTTCTACAGGAGAGAAGCGCGAAGTGAGGTAACTTTACAGAATCACTTAAACATTCACATAATGAATTTAGTTGCCTTGGCAATAGGCATCATCATTATTAGCAACAATAATTTCTATATTTTTTTCTTCTACATGTGAATTAATTTTATATTCATATCTCATTATGTTGTTATAAGCGACCTCAAATCCTGATAAAAACTGTTAAGGCAGAAACCAAACAGACCTATCAACAAACAGAAAACAAACAGATTGGCATCAGATATATGACAGTTTTATGGGTGGTTAACACATAGTGGATTAGAAACTCTATGAGCATTCATTGAGGAAAGCAGGGTTTTGTAATCAGCTGAGCTTTATTTTTATCTTCTGTAAAATAAGAGTCCTGGGAATACATGATCTTAAGCTCTTTCCAGCTCTAATATTTTATCTTAAAGTTATTTGACTTAATATGTACATTTGCCGATTCTATTAAGTGCCTTATGCAAAGCCTTTTAGAAATGAGATTCCAAGTTCTGGACCCATCCATCTAACTATCCATCCATAAAATCAGGAGGTTTTTATTTAGTGCCAACCAAGCAATAGAGACCTAGCTTTAGTTTACATGCTAATTGGCCAGGCAAGAAATAAAAGTTGAAATATTAATACAAAAATAATTACAGATTGTGCTAAGTGGTGTGAAGGAAGTCAGGAAGGGTGTTGTGATAAAAGTGAACAGGCATAAAGCAGATGGTTAGGAAAGACTGCTCTGCAGAAATGATATTTAAGTGGAAACAGAATGCCCTGAAAGGGCCATGAGGGTAAAGGCAAAAAGAAAAGCACCTGCAGGAGTTCCCGTTGTGACTCAGCAGTAATGTATCCATGAGGATATGGGTTCAATCCCTGGCTCTGCTCATTGGGTTAAGGACCCGGTGTTACTGTGAGCTGTGGTGTAGACTGCAGACACAGCTCAGTGCGGAATTGCTATGGCTGTAGTGTAGGCTGGCAGCTGCAGCTCTGATTTGACCTTTAGCCTGGGAACTTCCATACACTGCAAGGAGAGTCTGTAATAAATAGATGCATGCATGCATACGTACATACATACATTAAAAAAAAAAAAAAGAAGAAGAAGCAGGTGCAAAGGTCCTTTGCAGAGACTACATGAGGATGTGGAAGGCAACAAACTGAATGAAAGCAGATATGAAACGAGGTGATGTATTAAACTAGGCATTAAATATATTTGCAATAATATAAACCAATACCACTTCTCTAAGTATGTTTTTATTCTTATTGAAAATATAGTTACTTTTCAATGAAAATATGTAATGGGTTTTTGTTCTTTTCAAATGGTTATTTTAAAAAATTTTGCATAGGTAAATATGGATAAAAAGAACCCACATAAAGGCTCTCCAGGAGCCTCATTTAGTGGCGTAAAGAAGTTCTAAGACTAAAACGTTTTAGAACTACTGGTCTAGGTCATTCCCAGAGTAGGATGAACAATCTCAATCATCACATCCCAGGTGCACAGGGCTTAAAACTCTGTAAATATTCTTCTCTCCTCCCTTCTCCCTCCTCACTGAACCCGGTTCCCGGCGTGGCGCAGAACCGAGCCCCAGGGATCCGCACTGCGGAGCGTCATCCCTCATCCCGGCG
This sequence comes from Phacochoerus africanus, assembly GCF_016906955.1. NCBI lineage: Eukaryota > Metazoa > Chordata > Mammalia > Artiodactyla > Suidae > Phacochoerus > Phacochoerus africanus. Next base: position 89,902,665 of record NC_062547.1, read on the forward strand.
GTCCCAGATCTTTCCGCATCCCGACCTCTGCATCCCAGATACCCCCTCCGCTATCCCGCATCCCTCACATCCCAGCCTGCTTCCAGTTCTCAGGGACTCCCTGCCCTCCTGGACACCACCCCAATACACACCCGACTCCCTCCGGTGCTCCCCCATTCCGGAGCCCTAGCACCCAGGGTCTCCTTCGCGCGGCACTCCCCCTCCAGCTTCCCTACCCGCTAGGCAGGCGGTGGCGTCGATCCACTTGAGAAGTTGCCCGGCGCTCAGCTCACCGCGGGAGTTGGTGTGCGCGGGCTGGATGGCCTGGCTCATGCGCACCTCGCCGGGTGTGGGCAGCTCCATGACTGGGCAAGAGTGCGAAGCCCCCGGGCGAGGGAGCCTGGCCGCCGCCCGGCCCGCCCCCACTCCAAAGGGCACCTCGCCGCTGCCTCCCAGGCCCGCATCCCGCGCCCTGCTGGCTGCCTGGCCCGCCCAGTGCCCTGGGAGGTGAGATTTAAGGCGCCAGGAATAAAGCCAGGAAGGCAAAAGACAGCTTTCTTCTGTCTGAATCCCAGGAGACCAAAGTTGGCAAAGCTGCGAACAGTTTGGGTTGCAGTACTTATTTCAAGGGACTTGCAGAGAATTGAAAGAGATAATGTAGGAAATTTATAGCCGGTGCCTGGCTAAGGTGATACAGGTGTTTGCCAAATGAATGCACAATGAGGTTTTCATCTGTGTGAAGAACTTGACAGCAATGGGAAGTTAAGAACTGATTAGTTAAATGCTGCCCAGAAAATGTAGACCTTTTGCTTTAGAAGTTGATTTTGGAGTGACTTATTTTTTTCAGGCTGTTGATTGGCAGGTAGGGTGAGAACTCTAGTTCAAAATACACCTTCTGACTCTTAGGATATTATAATGGCTCCAAAAAACTCCTGTATTATTGATCATTTTGTTGTGAAATTACCTGCACTGCCAAACAAGTACTGATGTTTGCAGACCCATCAGAGTCACCAAAGGAAGGCAAACTTTTGGCTTTAATTTAGAGAGTTGACAATTAGAAACTATCACTTCATTACAAATGAGCCCAACAAATCCCAAGAGAATTTCTTCTTTATGAGAGGCAGGACCTAGAACATTAAGTGAGAATTTTCATTGTCAACCTTTAGCACATAAAAGCTGTAACATTTTCCAGAGCTAAAATCAGTGACTAGTTCCCATGAAGGAAACAGTGACATCAGAAAACCTCCAGCATATTATAGAGCCATAGATGTCATATTGTTAGGGCTGGCTTCATCTGGGAGGGCATTGATGGGTGAGGAAATGGAAGCCTGGAGATGTGAAGCATTGTGTCAGGCAGGCAGCTGATGCAAAAGGATCAGCTAAGGTCGTAGATCACCCGGCTTGAACCCAGAGCTCCTGAGTTACCACAGAGTTTAACTGACTCCAACAATTTGGTGCTGCTTTTTCATCCCTGTGCTTCTGGTAATGTTGCTTCTCCTTTTAAGATATATTTTTAAATATAAAAATTATATATATAAATGAGAGGAATGATGTTAACATGGACTTGATAGCTTTTCAGGGTCTTCTGCGGGTAGGTTTCCATCTCGTATCCAGCATAAATAAGAATCAGATGCATTCAGTTAGGCAAGTAAGAAGTTTGGCTTTTATAAAATGCATAACGATGACTTTATTCAACAAATTGAAAGCTCTGCTTCCAGGAGGGTCCCCTAATATAGTTATATGCTGATTTCAATGACAGGGTTATTACTCATGTCACTTTTGGCACTCTTCTTTGGAAAAAGCCTCGAGTTTTTTTTTTTTTTTAATTTATTAGAGTATAGTTGATTTACAGTGTTGTGCCAATTTCTTCTGTACAGCAAAGTGACTCAGACATATGCTTTTAGAGTTTATTGTTCAGCAACTATTCACTCTAGGTGCTGATGACTCCATGGGAGGCACTTACTGATGTTGGGGTTGACTCTGTGACTTGCTTTGGAATGGGGTGTGGGGAGGTAGAGTATACCAGTTTGAGCCTAGACCTTCGAGGTACCACATCTGTTCTCAGCAACATCTGACCTCTGCAGTAAGAAGATGCATTGCCTCCATCAGTGCCCCATCAGCATCCGGATACCAGGCTAAAATCACATATTGCAGAGACATTCCAGTCAATCTGCAGATTCACAGCCTGAAGCTGAACCATCTAGCAGACGTGCAGACTCGTGAATGAAGCGTTAGCTGCTTTTTGTTGTGTGTCACTGGAATTGGGGTTTGTTACACAGCAATCACTAATAGTTACATGTATGAATTTATTAATATATTAGAAAATTTGTTAAGTTATTGGAAGTCAAGTATATGTTGTTTTGAGTTAAAATGGTGACTGAAGTGGTAATATCATGTGTATGGAATATACTTGGTAGCCTTTGAAAGTGATTATCTAGAGGGGATAGCGTGCATCTGTATATGTATGCCTGGGAATGTTGCTCAAAAGGCAGACACATTACACAAAGTCACTATTGTGTTTTCTTGTATGTATTATCTCCTGTTTAGATGTCTTGATTATGGTTTCATACCTTTTATGTGTTTTCACTGATTTTCATTTTCATAGCCTCTGCTTGAAACTATTGTCCTTACTTCTTTTTTTTTTTATGTCTTTTTGAGTTTTCTGGGGCCGCACCTGTGGCATGTGGAGGTTCCCAGGCTAGGGGTCTAATCAGAGCTGTTGCTACCGGCCTACACCAGAGCCACAGCAATGCAGGATCTGAGCCTCGTCTGCGACCTACACTATAGCTCACGGCAACACCGGATCCTTAACCCACTGAGCAAGGCCAGGGATCAAAGCCGCAACCGCATGGTTCCTAGTCAGATTCGTTAACCACTGAGCCACGATGGGAACTCTCTGTCCTTAAATTTTTCTGAATGGCCTCTTTTTCCCTTTCATAATGAAAATGTCATCTGCATGTGTGAACATTTGCTGTCTCCTTTATCTGTCAAGGATTTTTGCTATTATGTTTGAAGGAAAGGCTTGCATTTTCTATTGCTGTTTAGAGACATCTTTTGAAGATGAGCGGGCTCTGAAGCCATCTTGATTTTAGAAGGTCATGCATAGGAGCAAGAGAACTGATCAGGAAGAGTGTGGAAAGTGTGATGATCACTAGAACAATAAGAACATCTCTAGAATGTTGGAGTGGGAAGGAAACTAGACAGTCAAACCTGCTCATTCTGGACATGAGGAAATGGGATGTTTGTTTGCCCTGGGTCACAGTGCAAGGTAGTGGTCAGGTTTCTGAGAAAACTGAGAACAAGGAGTGTGAAATAAAAGAGAAAAAGTGCTTCCCCCAGAAGTGGACTCTCCAACAGGAATTTGAGAACAAGTGGTTTACTTGGGAGACAACTGTAGAAAACACCTGCAGGAGAGTCAAAGTATGGTCCCCAGACCAGCAGCATCAGCATCACATGGGAGCTTGTCAGAAATGCAGAGTATGGACCCCACCCCAGATGTGAATCATTAGATCAGAGTCTGAATTTTATCAAGATCCCCAGGTGAGTCATAAGCATATTAATGTTTGTGAAGAACAGTGTGTGTTACTCCTTCCAGAGACATGGAAGCTGGGATTTTTGCCCTCCAACTCCTACCCTTCACTGGCGAAGGGCTGCTCCCCAGCATAAACTCCTCAGCATTTATGCTGACTCCAGGGCAGGAGCGGGCTCTCAGACAGAGCCTTGCCTCAGTAGGAAGGGAGGGTGCTGTCAGCTTGTGCTAAAAGCTGGAATGGTGAGTAGGGGCCGCAGGGAAGGCAGCAAGAGCTATGGTATTGTTCTGAACATCAGAGGTAGCTGGGAGCCTTTTCTTTTTATAAGGTGAATCTCAGGCAGATGGCTTGGTCATTCAAAGTATTTCATACAGAGATGAACTGTATTAGCTAGCAGTCTCTTTCTACACCTTTGGTAGAGGTTATGAAAGGTGCCAGGTCAATATTTTAAAATTCAAATTTATAAGGATGTGGTTCAAAGCTTAAATACAGAGTTCCTAAGCAAAAAATTCAGAATGGGTTTCCTTATATTTCAGATGCCAGCTTCCTGCCTGGAAGTTCTCTTTCTCTTCTTGCCTGGAAGTTCTCTTTCTTTTCTGTTCTTGGGAAGTTGGACTGTCCCATATGGCACCTGGAACCTTTTCCCTGTTTGTTCCTATGCCTCCAGTGGCCCCAGCTTGCAAACAGACAGGCATCATGGGTATAAGCCAGGTGTCACCTAATGCATATGCAGTGTTGCACTTTATTTTGTTTGAACAAAAGCCAAGTGTATAGTGTCCAGTTTTTTCAGTTACTGGGATTTGCTTGGCCCCGCCTTTATCTCAGGAACTGCTCAATGGAGTCCCCTGGCTGCCGCTGCTCAACAGTAGGCAGAGTACAGGGATTGCTTTCAAATATGGAGCCAGTCTTGCATCTCTGGAATAAATCCCTCTTAAGTCATGGGGTATAATTATGTTTAAATGTTGCTGAATTCTATTTGCTAATATTCTGTTAAAGATTTTTACATCTATATTTTTGAGAGATATTGGTCTGGGTCTGTAATCCTCTTCCTTCCTTCTTTCCATTCTTTCTTTCCTCTCTTTGGTTTTGGTGTCAGAGTCATAAAGTGAATTGGGAAGTGTTCCTGCATATTCCAAAGAAATTGTTTAGATTTGGTGTTCTTTAAACATTTAATAGAATTCTCCGGGGAAACTATCTGAGCCACTCATAACATGCTACACAGCCCTGTGAAGGGTGGTGACTATTATAATTCCCATTTCATAGATGAAGAAACTGTAGCCCACACAGGAACTAGGAAATAGTAAAGCCAGGATTCAGACACGATAGTTTGGCTATTGTCTCAGCTAGGCTGAGAAGGTGACCAATGGGGTCAGGGCTACACAGTTAGGAAATGAGAGAGATGGGAAGTTACCTAGATCGGTTGAACTTCAAAGACCGTGCTTTTAGTCCAAGTTACATTCATTCAATCAGTGCATTTTATCAAGTGCCTACTGTGTCCTGGGGCTGTTCTAGTCATTGAATAAATGAAATGTTGAGTGAAATAGATTTAGCCCTTGACTTTATAGAATTCATGGTTTAATAAACAATATATGAAAGTGCTATAAAATGTAAATTATTCTAATGAGGATGAAACAATGATAAACATATATGGAAACTTAGCTGATGGCTATGGGCAGCTCCTCAAATTATATCCGGAAGTTGACTGTGTACTTGACCGAAGGTTACGCCTGATTTGTGTGTGTGTTTTTAAACTGAAGAACTATACAAAGAAATGGAAGAACTATACAAAGAGCTTATTTTTCCTTGAGCCATCTGAGAGCAGGTTGCCAACCTTACAACCTGTCATTACTTCTAAATACTTGAATGTGAACTTCGTGCAAACAGGGCATTCTCCTACCCAACCATGCTACACTATCAAAAAGAGGACATTAACATGAATCAATTATTAACCTCTAGTCCTCAGACTCATTTATGTTTTACCAGTTGCCCCAACATGGTCTTGTGTTACCTTCAATTGTCATTTCCCTTTGGCCTTCCTCTGTCTGGAACGAGTCTTCATTCTTTTTTTACTTTCATGACCTTGCCATGTTGGAAGGTTCCAGGCCAGTTATTTTGTAAAATGGCCCCTAGTTTGGCTTTGTCTGATGTCTCTTTGTAATTGAATTGGGTTGATGCACTTTTGGCAGGGATACCAAGAATCGATGCTGTATTGTCCTTCGTGTACCTGACCCAGAGGTGGACAGTTTCAACCTGTCCCATTTTTGATGATGTTCATTTTGGTCCTTGGGTTAGGGTAGTGCCTCCAGGACGTGATCCTGAAAATTTCCCCTTTGTAACTTATTAGCATTTTGTAGGGAGGTACTTTGAAACTATGTAAGCATCTCATTTCTCCTTAAATTTGTGATTTATTCATTAATTTATTTAGTCTCTCTGGACTCATGGTTTCTTATTTTATTCAATGAGCTGCCCTCTTTTATTATCTTTATTCCTTTTGATGTTCAGATTATCTCCAGTTGGGTCAGAGGGAGTCCCTATAAGCTGACTTCTGGGTCCTTTTGACATATTTCTATCATTCTTTTGTAATTCTTCATTTTCTGGTGCAACCAGATGTTCCAGGCTCATCTTTTTCCTTCCCCAGCCCTGTAATCAGGCATTTCTTCAAAGAGGGCTGGTTTCAAAGATCTGGGCCCTAGATGTGCTTGTTGCTATTTGAGTGTCACCACTCCCAGGCCCTCATTGTGGACAGAGCTACGATTCATAAGTGTGTGTGTGTCTGTGTGTGTCTGTGTCTGCCTGTCTGTCTATCTGTAGTGGGTCAAATGACAGTCCTCCAAAAGATATGTCCATGTCCTAGTCATCCGAACCTATGAATATTACCTTATATGGCAAACAAAAAAATGCGAATAAGAATCTGGGAGGAGAAGCTTATCCTGGATTTTCGAGGTGGGACCTAAGTGCAATGACATGTGTCCTTATAAAATAGACACCCAGAGGACAATAAATACAGAGAGGAGGAGGACACAGAGGTTGGAGTGATGTGGTCACGAACTAAGGAACTCACAGAGCCAGCAGAAGCTGAAATAGGTGAGTAGAGATGCCCAGTCTCTGTGCCTTCACCTTGATTTCTGACTTCTGGCCTCCAGACCCACAGGAGAAGCAATGTCTGCCGTCTTAAAGCACCCAGTTTGTGGTAATTTGTTCTACCAGCCCTGGGAAACTAAGACACTCTCTGTAATTCAGACTGAAACATCAATTCCCATCCACCCACAAAGGATTCATTGTATTTCTCTTTCCCCATATTTCTAACTCCATTTTCTGACAGTGAGAAAGCTGGCTTACATCCCGCTTGATAGATTACCCTATTCGGTCAGTCCTCCTGTGTGTACCCAATCTCCTACCTCCAGGCCATCTCTGCCCTGAAAGGGCAGCCAGGTCCCGTCCTGGGACCACCTCCTGCTCCGGGTCACCCTCACATGCACACACTGGCTTTCCTTAGGCCGTGTGGCTCAGGAAAACAAGGGAAAGGAAGAGGAGGGGGAGAGTAAGGGGCAGGCCCTGACTGGGTGTGCGGGTGCTGGTCCTGTTCCCTGAGTGCTCTATCCCTGACCCTGCTCACCCGCTCATCCCGCTCACCCTGTGGGCCCACCCACAGCGGTGCAATGTGTGTCTGGGAGCCTGTAGGGAGTGAAGGACCCAGGCCTTACATGGAAAGCGCAGGGACCAGAGCCCCCTGAGTTGCACTCACCCTGCAGGACCAAGTGTTTTACCACGAGGAGTCATCAGTCAGGGTTAGTGCCCCAAGTGATGCAGGAAGGCTAGAACCAACCTGGAGGTTTCGATACTTTGTTTCACTTTGGAAAAGGCCTGTACCTAAACATCAGAGGCATTTGCTGGAGGCAAAATGGACAATATTTATCCCCTGTTAGATAGGCATCAATCTGCCTAGAAGAAGTCTTCGGATTAAATTTCAAGGATGAAACAAGAGTAGTTCTGATAGGTATATAGATCCTCAAAGAATGTGCAATAACTCCTCATAAAACAGCCTAAAAAATTATTTCTGGCAGTTCCACACTTTTTAAAGAGCCCTTATGATTTGTGCTTGATAATATAAGCCTTAAATTTTAGAATTGTTTATGCCACCATGTCTTGTCTCTCTAAAGCGATTCATTCATCAACTAATTCATTCAGCACTTGATATAAAATACGTACTACTGAGCAGACACTGGGCTGAGCGTAGGTAAGCCCTCCTTCTCAGGGAACCTCTCAGTCTGGTAGAAATCAGCGGTGTGATATGAAAAGGGCATATCATCAAATAGTGTACACAGTGCCGTGGGACATGGAGAGAGGAGGCTGTCTTCCATACGGTCAGTCCCAGAAGGTCTTCAGTGCTCTGTCAATTAAGCAGCAGGACCTGAGCATCCTGAGCAAAGGGGAATGCTTTGGGGCAGAGGGTCCCAGAATTGACTAGACATGGAGAACCAGGCTTGACAGTGGGCAGGACCAAAGGCTGTGCTGCAGGGCTGGGAAGTGCAGTGAATGTTTATTAAGAATATTCTGGTATGGCCTTGCCTCTGCTCCTTCCTTGTGGACCTTGGTTAAGATCTAAAGTCCCAGGAGAGAGCATCTGTCTGACCAAGCTTGAGTCATATGTCTGCTCCTGGCCCTAGGACTGAGGAAGGGAAGGGTCCAAGAGGAGTAATATCTGTTTTTCTTCCTTTCAGTAGAGGTGAGACAGGTGTCTGGAATTTCTTTCTCGCTAAGACTGAATACTCTGGGAGAGAAGTCATTTCCCCCAAAGAAAATTAAGCTCTGATTAGGGATGGAGAATGGAAACTAGACAAATTTTTTAAATTATCAGTGCCTCGGAGTTCTCTTTGTAGCGCAGCAGAGACGAATCTGACTAGGATCCGTGAGGTTGCGGGTTCAATCCCTGGCCTTGCTCAGTGGGTTAAGGATCTGGCATTGCCATGAGCTGTGGTGTAGGTTGCAGATGTGGCTCAGATCCTGCGTTGCTGTGGCTATGGTGTAGGCCAGCAGCTGTAGCTCCTAGCCTTGGAAACTCCATATGCCACAGATGCAGCTCTAAAAAGCAAAAAAAAAAAAAAAAAATTAATTACAAAAAATTATCAGTGCCTCTTATAAAGGCGTTCAGGCATAGGGAAGACTTTGGGGAAAGTTAAGTCCTTGATAATGTTGTTCAGCTGCTGGATCAAGCCTAACTTGAAACCAATACTTTGGAACTTTCCAGTTACATGAACAGATAAGCCTTTTTATGGCCCCTTTTCCCTGACCTTTTTTTTTTTTTAATTGTTTGTTTAAGACCATTTGAGTTTGATTATCTGTCATGTGTAACCAAAAGATTTCTAGCTGATACACCCCCACAATGTTCTTATACAATTGCTGGTGGTCCTTTATTTTTCTTTTATTTCCTATGGAACTATTCAGTTCTGTTTATATTTTCAATCTCTGAGTGCCACCAGTGCAGCGCATTTTTAGCTTTTATCAGGGGAGTGATCCAGATTATAATATCACACTCAAGTAATTTTCCTCAAATAGGTGATATACTTTTATAATGATATCTGATTAACCCTTCATAGTATCCTAATTAACAAAAGTAGTATATATGGGAAATAGTTTTTTCTTTTTTTTTTGGTCTTTTTGTTGTTGTTGTTGTTATTGTTGTTGTTGTTGCTATTTCTTGGGCCGCTCCTGCGGCATATGGAGGTTCCCAGGCTAGGGGTCCAATCGGAGCTGTAGCCACTGGCCTACGCCAGAGCCACAGCAACGCAGGATCTGAGCCACGTCTTCGACCTACACCACAGCTCACGGCAACGCCGGATCGTCAACCCACTGAGCAAGGGCAGGGACCGAACCCGCAACCTCATGGCTCCTAGTCGGATTCGTTAACCACTGCGCCACGACGGGAACTCCTAGTTTTTTCTTATAGCAATGATAAAATCAGTTTTTCAGTCATGCAGCTGACTGGGCTAGAGATGCAAAACCTTCACAGCCATTGGTGTGTCTTCAAATCAGGCAACTGCTCGGCCCCCACCTGGTCTTGCTGGCATAGGCCCTGCCTGGGTGCTATGGGGTCAGCTCCTGTCCCAGTGGGAGACTAAACTAGTAACTCAGCTTTATGCAATGCCATGTTATCCTGAGGGACGTTGGGACTGGTAATTAATTCACAGGAGTCTCTGCATGGGGACAGCCACTATAATTATTCTAGTCTTTCAGTCAGAAAACTAAGATCCCGAAATTTACCCCACATTGCCCACCTAATCAGCCATCAAATCTGAATTCTCAAATAAATCTTTTTGAGTTACATGCCCAAGGTGCTTACACACCCATTGTCATTTGCACTGTTATTTAGATAAAATAATATTGTTTTAAATATACCCTAATGATCATCATACAGCATTTGAAAAGAAAACATTTTCCCAATAATGTAGATATTGATATCTCAGATTTTTCATTTAGAATTCTTCTTCTTCTTCTTCTTTTTTTATCACATGCAGAGAAAACAAATGAAGAGAAAATGTGGGAAAGTGAGCTGGTGCTGAATGGCAGGGATTTACCCGAACAGCTGCCCATCAGTGAGGCTGACAAGTAGGATGCTCGCCTGTGACTGGCCTGACACATGTCAATAGTCTTAAATATTATCTTCTACTGTGTGATTCCCTGAATACATTTTAACAATATTTGTATTTGATGAAAATAACTTTACATTCGATGGCAGTAATACCTGTGTCAAAAAATTTTGGTTTAGAGATTAAAACAAATAATGATAAGTATTTTAATAAATCTTGGAAAATTGTCTTTCCTGCCTGTCGGAATTACGATTGTCTGGAATATTCTCTCCTCAGCAGATTCTCACACAAAGCCTGGAATAGCAAAGGGACATAGAAACGGGCCACCTCTTATTTTTGTCAGGTAAACTCGGTGAGAAGTTTGGAGAAAAACGACACTCACCAATGATCCTTTCAGAATTCTAATAGGAACAGAAGTAGGAAGCACAAGCAGGGCCCGAATGTTCCCTCAGCAAATATTGAAAGCTCATCCCTGTTATCATGGAGCTTAGCTTCTGGTGCAGGGAGGCAGAAGGTAAACAAAGTAAGCACATAAGTGTGTGTGTGTGTGTGTGTGAGATGCCATTAGGCTAGTAAAACAGGACGGGAGAGGCAGTAGGTGGGCGTGAGTTCAGCTTTACACAGAATGGTCAGGAAAGGCTCTCCTGAGACTCTGCTTTGCTTCAGCAAAGGTCAGGAGGAAGTGAGGGAGGAGCTTCAGAGGTCTTAGGACTGTTCATTAATGTCCCTGTCCTCCTTCCGGCCACGTGCTAGGGCTGCAATTCCTATCTCCTCAAGTATGAATTGATTTGGCCAACGAGGCATAAGTAACGGTGGGTGGGCAAAGGACTTTAAGGGTCAGGGCATGATTTCTCACGTTCCCTTGTCTTCAGCCAGTGGAGTCCACATGGAATAGGCTCTCTTAGAATGCTCTTGACCAGAACAGCAGAGGCCAGAGCCAACAGCTAACCCAGAAACTCTGTTGCTGTAACCCTGAGATTTGGGAGTTATTTGCTATTACAACATTGTGCAGGTATAGCTGTGTTCTGGAAGAGGGCACAAGTGCAAAGGTCCTCAGGCAGAAGTGGACCTGGCATGTTTGAGGAACAGTACAGAGGCTCTGTGCAGCAGATTGGGCAAGAGGGTCCTGAGTTGGTGTCAGAAAGCGGGTGAAGGGAGAGAGAGGTTGTGCGAGGCCTTCAGGACCATGGTAAGGACTTTGGCTTTTAGTCTGAATGAAATGGGGAATTGAGGGGTTTTGAGCAGAGGCATGATAAAATTTGCATTACATTTCAAAAGGCTCAGTCCAGTTGCTCTGCTGAGAATGTAGGGGGCAAAGGTGGAAGAAGGGAAGTTAGACCCTTGCACATCACTGTGTGTGTCCCTAGAAGAACCCAAGAGTCTGGGAAGCAAGTGATAGAAGTAGGGATGGATCCACTCGCCATCATCATCACTCATGTTCTTTGGGAAATGTGTGATTCCAGCCCTGATGACTCTCACCTTAAGTTTTTGTGAGTATAGATCTAATTTCCAAAGGGGGACACTTCTGATGGGAGGGGGGCATCTGGCAAGAGCCTGGTCACTCCAGCAGGAGGACCAGCAGCAGGAGGGAAAGGTGTCACCATCCTGGCAAGGGCAACTGACCCAAAACTCCAGGAAGAGGTGGGACTTCTGGGGAAGGCCAAGGTACATTTGACATGCAGTGGTTCTCAGGGCATCTTGGGTCTCCCTTGCCCAATTTTGGTGATAAAAGGACCTGTGCCACAGCCATGTCCTATGAAGGGCATGATGACAAGGGATGAACAAGGTCCCTCAGGAATGAGGCTTTAGGTCCCCCACCAGGCAAACTGCCTAAGCCAGTAGGGCTGTAGCCCGGGGTAACCCAGGGTGGGTAACTGAGGAGGGCAATGATTAGCATCGTCACTGTTTGGAAACCACCCGGAGCCTGAGGGATACAGTTTTTCTCATGAAATTCCCACTTGTAAATTTTCCCTAGGAAAAGAGACCTATCAAAATTTCAGAGAAGTTATTCCAAGGCGGTCTGACTTACTGTACAAAGCAAGCAGATCTGAGCAGGTAAGGTGTGGACTTCAGTGGATTTTATGGTGCACTGTACAGAGATTCCCTTCAGGACCCAAATATTCCTTTTCCCAGTTACCAAGAGTGTCTTCCTTCTTGGATGACACCTGGGCCCCTCCCCAGGAATTGCCCTCAGTGGAAGGGAACTGCCAGGTTTTCACTTTTGTTCCCTCTCTCGGGGAAGTTGTATTCACTGTCTGGCTGATTTGGGGAGTCTAAGGGCCTGGCCTCTTGCTGCAGTCTGGGACATCTCTGAAGAACATGGCTGGTTTCACATCTCATGGAACTGGCTGAAGTCTCTAAGGTGTGTTCACTTTCTTCCTCCTCCCAGTCTGCTCTATGGTGGACAGAATAATGGCTCCCCAGGGATGTCTGCATCCTCCTCCCCAATAAGCGTGACTGCATTGCCTTCCATGACAAATGGAAATCTGCACACATGAGGAAGTTAAGGATCTGGAGATGGAGAGATTATCCTTGGTGGGCCAAATGTAATCCCAAGGGTCCTTATAAGGAAGAATCGGGACGTCAGAGAAGAGAGAAGATGCTACCACCTGGTTTTGAAGATGGAGCCACAGCCTAAAGATTGTAGGTAGCCTCTAGAAGATGAAAAAAGTCAAGACAGATTCTCCTTAAGAGCTTGAGAAGGAATGCAGTCCTGATGACTGATTTGGGACTTTGATCTCTAGAACTATTCAGTGATAAATTATGCTGTATGAAGTCACTGTTTATTGCTGTTTACAGCAGCAATAGGAAACAAATACATGTTCCCTTACAGGTGATGTTTGGGAAAAGCACGCCCCAACAAGCTTCTAACATGCAAATCTTTTTTTAAACGATTTTTTTCCCATTATAGCTGGTTTATAGTATTGTCAATTTTCTATTGTACATCAAAGTGACCCAGTCACACACACACACACACACACACACACACACACACATATATATATACACTCTTTTTCTCACATTATCCTCCATCCTGCTCCATCACAAGTGACTAGATATAGAACCCAGTGCTATACAGCAGGATCTCATTTCTTATCCACTCCAAGGGCAATAGTTTGCAGCTATTAACCCAGATTCCCAGTCCATCCCACTCCCTCCCCCTCCCCCTCCCCCTTGGAAACCACAAGTGTGTCCTCCCAGTCCCTGAATTTCTTTTCTGTGCTAACATGCAAATATTTACTCAGAGCCTGTTCCTCAGGGAATCTGGCTTATGCTGTGCCACTTTGTGGACAGATACTAGGACAATGAATCCTGAGGGAGATCAAATCAACCTGTTGCTGAAACTTGGCCTCTGTCCACCTGTGCCAAATAGAGACAGAGACAAGAGTTTTGGGTAAAGGAGAAATAGATGTTTTATTGCTTTGCCAGGCAAAGAAGACCAGCAGGCTCATGCCCTAAAGACTGTGCCATCCGTTGGGAAGAACTGTGGGGAGTTTTATAGTAAAAAAGGAGAAAACCAGGTTTTTGTATAGGAATCAGGATTGGGGCAGACATGCATTCTTCTTTCTTTGCAGGAATTGTAGTCATCAAAGCCGGTGTCAGGAGATCTCAGCATGATAATAATGGTGGTCTTCTGGGTTCTTGCCTAGAATAATAGTACTTTGGAAAAGGGCATATTGATCAGAGATTAGAACAAACTAGGAAGCTTCCTGAAAAACGTTATGTGCTCATAATCTTTAACCCACAGGCAATTATGCTCAGGGTGCCTAATCTTTAGTTGATAGGTGATAGCATTTAGGGTGCAATTAAGCCAGCGAGAAGGACAAGAAGGCCTCTACCTGTTCAAAGTATTCATCTCTAAAAGAAGCATAAAGAATATACTTTTCTCTTAGGTGTATAAGATGCCTCCCTATATCATTATGTGGATCCCTTGAGAGGGGACCAGGATCCTGCCCAAGGCCGTACTGTTGTTTCTTGACTGTCCCTCCCTTGACTTTGCATCCCCTTCTTTCCCTGATGAGCACCTGTCTGGACCTGCCCCTTGGAGCCCAGGGAAGTGCATGGAGGCTGAATGAAACCCATTTCCTAAAAACAAGAAATGCGGGGCACAGAAAGGCTTTTGTGCCCAGGAGCCCCACAGGGCCCTGCTCAGTTACAATCTCAGTTTCGTTTAAAAAGCTATCTTTTATTTTTTTTGTCTTGTAGTCCAAAGGTAGTGTGGTCCAGGATTCTCCAGCAAGTTTCATCATCCGAAGGCTTTTTGGAATTAGAAACAGTCCTTGGATGCACTTTGTTTTAGATTCAAGATTGAACGTAAAGGAATTGTGCAGGCCATTGGAATAATTTACCCTTTTAGGGAAAACTCTGTGATCAGAGAAGTTGTTTGTGTCACTGTAGGTCATTTTTCACTCCTGGAAAATCTTCATGTCTCTCCATGGGGGCTGCTGAAAAGACAACCTATAAACTGCTGGGATGATGGTGGTTTTGAAATTTGCCTGCAATTCTTTGACACTCCTTCCATTGAAAAATGGGGTCTGGGTCAGCTCCTTTTAAATCTGGGCAGGCTTATGACAGCCTCCTAAAATAGGGTCCGTACTTTGTGATGTTAAAATCAAAAGCAAATGGAGACCAGTTTCAAAGTTTCCCTGAGCAGACAAAACCAGTTTAGTCATTAATTTAGCTTAATTACCAGTTACTGTGAAGACACTGCCTTCTCACTATATAAGCCGCTTGGTAACCGTAGACTTGCAAGCCTCATTCTGTGCACGTTCCTGGTTCGCTTTTGGTGATTTGTGCAAACTACGTTGTTATTAATTGGTGGTTCGTGGGTTTTATTTTCGCTTTTTCTGAACCTTTGACATTTAATGGTGCCTGAAGTGGGGCTCCAAGAAGATGAAGGCTGCAAGCCCAAGGCCAGGGAGCAAACTGCGGTGCTGGTTCCCACAGAGCCCTGTGTGCCATGATTCTTCGCCAACTGCAGAGTCCCCGCCGGTAAGTCTCCCTTGTGTCTGAGCACTCTCTTTGTGGTACCTGCTTTCGAACTTTATCATGCACATTTGTTTTTGCTTTCTTCCTATTGTTGCTTGTGTGTGTGTGTGTGTTCTGTTAATGTTTCTGGTTGTGGAAGCTTTGTGGCCAGTCCCCATACTCTTGAAAAGGAGGGAAAGTACATGATACTGGGGGTTGGCAAACCGTTGTTGGAGACGAGGGTCCCTCACAGTTACCAGTTCCAGAAGTCATTTTTGATGCTTTGAGACTTTCATAAAGTTAAATTTCTCTCTGAAAGACATTTTAGGGAATCCAAAGGCAAGATAGATTTCTCTTTGTCCTTGGTTCAGATTCTTTGCTTTATGAAAAAAACAGGTGAAATTTTGAATGATTTAGGATTGCAGCGGCCATTCTGAAGAAATTTTTAAATAAATCCAAAGGGAAAAGAGAGGATCTTAAATCTCTTAGACACAATGGAAAACAAACGAACAAGCCTGTTGGTGTGTGTATTTGTGTATGTATATTATATGTTGTAAATTTTTAAACTTGTGGATGGTAGTGCCAAGGTTGATTTGTAAAGAGTTCTATTCAATTAGCTTGAGGGCAAAGAAGTGTTGCATAAATGAAGTATATGCTAGCCCAAATGTTTTCAGGTTAACAAGATTTAGGATCATATTTGATAGATAAAAGCTGTTTTAGGTGTGTGGGTTTGATTAGAGCGGGCCTGCTTCAGAATTAGCAGCATGGAATATACTGTAGCTGTTTTGAGTAAACTAAATCAAATACACTGTTAAACTATATTAAGTGTGATTAAGTACAAATGAATTGGATGTGTGTTAAGTAAGCGTTTTTAGGTGAACTTCTCAGCAATAGTTACTTTATGGCTGAAATGGTTTCTCACATCTTTTAGGTAACTTAGACCGTTAAAGTTTTGATCGTTTTTGCAGAGGAGGAGGTGGGGATATTTAGATCTATTGATGACTATGTTCATGCCACGCATGCCATGAGGATGAATTAAAAGTGGAAGGACAAATGGTTGTCTGCTACTCTGCTAGCTCTGGGCAGAGAGGAGGGAAACAAAGGATGACAAGTTAGAGAGCTTAGCATCACAGTTTGCAAAGCCAGGGCACAGGTGCCGCACATTAAGATCCAGGTGACAGCAAAGACTAAGTCAAGAGATAGGATGTGTGGGAAAGTAATAGAATAAAAAGGGAGTAAAAGAGGCTTTTAAAAACACAGACTGCTGGAGTTCCTCTCATGGCACAGTGGAAACCATCCGACTAGGAACCATGAGGTTGTGGGTTCGATCCCTGGCCTCGCTCAGTGGGCTAAGGATCTGGTGTGGCTAATGAGCTGTGGTGTAGGTCACAGACGTGGCTCAGATCCAGCGTTGCTGTGGCTGTGGTGTAGGCCAGCAGCTGTAGCTTTGATTTGACCCCTAGCTTGGGAAATTTCTGTATGCTGCAGGTGAGGGCCTGAAAAGCAAAAAGCAAAAAAAAAAAAAAAAAAAAAAAGTCTCTCTCTTGATAATAACCACCAACACTGGAAAGTAATCAAATGTACTCTAGAACTCTCTCTTGGTTTGCGTGAGTTTTTGGATGGTTGGTCTGTTCTTGCTGAGAAATTATAAGCAGGGGTTTTTCTTTGCATTTTCAGTGCTCTGCCTAGAAAACAAAGATGATGTGTCTTCTCAAAATATCTTTTTCTCTCATATCAGGTCTTTGATGACCTAAGAAGGCTGGATTTTAATGCTGTATATGTGTTAAAATTACCTGGGAAGCATTGTCAAATAAGTATTGTCTTGTCTTGAAATGATGTAAAAAATATGAAATGTTCTAATAACTTGGACAAGGAGAGTTTGCTGACAATTTTAAGATCATAAAACTTGGTAGGAATTTCCAGAATTCGATTCAAGTAGAACAAGGCTTAACATGGGACTCAATTAACTGTTGAGGGTAATTGTAATTTCTGCCAGATTGAAGGAAATCTTTCCTTTTAGGCTATGACTAACGGTACAGATAGGGAGAAAGATTACTGGTTTTTATGTCTTCATTACAAGCCTGTTTCTAAAAAACGTACATTTTAAAATGAGTCCAAATGGAAGCCCACACACCATATGTCTAAATATTTAAAATTATAAATCAAGTGAGCAAATTGTCAAATATGTTCAATCCTCCCATTTTAAAATATACATTTGTGATGACAAAATAGAAAGTTGGCAAAAGATAAAACACTCCTGAATTTGTTACACAAATCTTTATGGGCTGGCGGTGTTTGCATCATTGTTTTGGATTGTAGAAAGTTACGCAGCCACTATATGCAACTGTTGTACATACTGTCCTAATTCCCAAGTTATCTCCTGAGTCAGGACTTAGAAAATGAAGAAAAGACAGAACTCCCAGGAAATACCTTTGTGTGTAATAGGTTCTATTGCCTACATACTGAATCTTCCGTAAAGTCATCGGGTGAATTCATTTCTCTTTTTACCTACTGAAGTGTTTCATTCAAATTGTCCCAATGAAACCCTCCCATCCTCTTAAGCAATGTTTATTTCTGACTGAAACATCACAAACCTATGCTCATACACCTTTTGAGGACATAGGGCAAGCAAGGTAGAGAAGCCTTCCCCTGAGACTCCTTGGACAGCGGCGTCAAAAGTGGATATTTAGGGTTGAGGGTGGTGCCGTGCCAGTGAGTGCTAGACCCTGAGAGGATCACAAGTAATGGTTTAATACAAATCTTGGTGGGCTTGTGTAGGATACATGGAGCCCTTTAAAGTGCAGGACCAGGACGAAGGCCTCTTTTAATTTAAGGGCACTGCCACTTTCAGGGCACTTGTTCCATGACATAGGGATAGATGTCTGGGGAACAGTGACAGGAATCTATTAACTCCTTCACCCCTAACAAGAGAATGATGATGAGTCTGCAAGCCTACCAATCAGTGATTCACATTCTGCCTTTTCCATTCATTTGTGTGTCAGATGCTGTTCTAGGCACAGTGGTGAGCAAGGCCATCAGATTTCCTGCTCTTACAGAGCTCCCATTTTAGTGGGAAGAAGACTAAAGATAAACACCTAAACTATAAGTAAGATAATTGAGCATAGAAACAAGTGCCGTGAAGAAAGTAAATCATGAAATGGGGCAGGAGCGGCCAATTTTAGGTAAGGGGGTTGGGGAAGAGCTCTCTGGGGAGGTGACTTTTGGGCTGAGGTCCACAATGAGTAGGAGGCAATCATGCCAACATTGAACAGCTTAGTTAACTGGATTTCCTGATAGCAGAGGGTTCAGAAGAACCACTTTTTGAAGTTTCCTAGTGGCACAGTGGGTTAAGGATCCAGTGTTGTCGTTGCTGTGGCATGGGTTCAGCTCCTGGCCCTGGAAATTGTGCATGCTGTGGGCCAGCCAAGGGAAGAAATAAAAGAACCACCACTTTATAAACTTTAACACTTGATGAACATTTGAACATTTTTCTTTCAAGTACTTTGCCTCATTGTCTTTCTATTGTCTAAAGTGCAACAGTTTTTCATACTTCTGGACTTAGTACCACACCTTGATAATTAATGCACAGAATATAGATGTAAAATAAGTTGTGATGAGACCAAATCTGATCTGAAATAAGAATATGCTCTGTAAAATACATAATTTTAATAGAAAATTTTATATATTGGCTACTTTGTTGTTCTTTCTCAAATAGCAAAGGAATAAAAAATTGTCTTGTTTTCTAATAATGTTTTACTATAACTGATTTTCATATGAAGAGTTAAATTAGCAAGGTAAGCTTTAAAAAAGCTGTATCTACGTAGAATTTTAGTCCTGTACATATCATGAGATTTTTAAAGAATACTTGAACTTAGTCAACAATTGCACTTGTTAAGACTGAAATTGAAGAAAACCTTTATTTTTTCCAATTTAAAAAAGGAAATTTACCAGTCAGTTTTAAAAGAAAGATGCATGTGTAATGTGGGATTTTTTTTGTAAACACTAAATATTTTATTTTTAGTACTTACAGAAACATTACTGTTGCATGTGGCAGACAGTACAGTGACTTATATGCATCCTGACATGAAATTGTCACAAGACCTTGCATGGATTGGTATAAGGTACTATTGGTATTCTTATTTTCTTTTTGAGGAAATAAGCAAAATTAAATACTTTGTCCAAAGTCACACAGCGGGAAATGGTAGAACCAGAAGTTGAACCTGGGCAGCCTGTCTTCAGAGTCAACTTAATTCCTGAGATGATGACAGTCTTTTAGATATTATACTATCTTATTTGTAATTTCATGATTATATTTTCACATACTTTGGAATTTGCTTAATTCTTTAGTTTCTGCAGAAATTCAGTATGTTATAGCAACTTTTTTGTGAAAGAAAACTTTATTCTAAAACACAGCTCAAATTGTAAGACAGGAATACTATTGAAACAGGTAAATGTAGACATACAGAGAATAGTGAAACATAAAAAATAGAACTTGAGCATTTTTAAGAACTCTTGATTGATAAAACCCAACATACCTCTAGCATAATTGTTAAAACATAGTCAAAGTAAAACACAAAACTATGGAAATAGTGAATTCAAATATAAAAACAAGACATAGGTATATTTGAATCTGTACAGAGGTCTTCAAATCAGTTGCAGCATAATTCCAAACAAACTGCATAACCAAGTAAAGAAAGTCCATAACATACCCTAGACTAAGGAACAAAAGATTTCCTAAAATGACCAAATGATTTATTTCCAAAATCTCCTGTATGATCTAGCAACGGCCTCCTCTTTTCTCTTTGCCTACCTCCAAAATAAATGAGGTTCTGTCAAGTCTGATGTCAACCACTGCATGGCTTATTAGACTTTGAGCATTTTGATTAAGACCTTTCATTAAATGTGCTCTCTTGTGACATCTTTCTTCATCAGTATGCCTTCTGAATTCTAAATATTTCAGGTACCAAAAAACCTCATTACTGCAGCACTGGATAATTACGGTAGCTTTCTTCATTTAAGTGGACATTGAGAGTTGTCTTCACATGAATGAAAAAGAATAGCAGAAACCTCCACAAGAAAACTTTATAAAAATACTTCTTTGTCCTTTAATACCTCAGTTTTTGAAATATTATTAGTCACTCTCCAGGCCAGAGTTTTAGAGCATAGATGAAGTAAAAGTTGAGAATGTAGCTGGGGGTGAAAGTTAGTTCTCCCATTAAATATGTGAATGGGGCTAAAGTATTGTGCAGAGGATGCATTGATCATGTTACTCCCGAGTCTCATCACTTCTTAGTTGCTTCTTGCATTAAGAATCTGAAGTTGTCTGAGGAGTTTTTTTTGTTTTGTTTTGTTTTTTTAAGGGCCACATCCGTGGCATGGGGGGTTCCCAGGCTAGGAGTTGAATAAGAGCTATAGCTGCTAGCCTATGCCACAGCCATGTGGGATCTGAGCTGCCTCTGTAACTACACTACAACTCATGGCAGTGACAGATCCTTAACCTACTGAGTGAGGTCAGGGATCAAACCTGTGTCCTCATGGATGCTAGTGAGATTTGTTTCTGCTGAGCCATGACAGGAACTCTACTCTGAGAAGATTTATATTACTAGACTTATTTGGCAATGAAAACATAGGAAAATTGGTTGTTACCATAAGAAAGTGAACTCAACAATGGTGGTAAACTTTCAGAAAAATCAGGTCTCCAAATCAGCTTTTGTTAGCAGGAAAACTTTTTTTAAGGCTCTTTCTCTATGTTAAAATTTTTTAGCATTTATAAGATCTCACCTTTATTAACAGTGTCAGATACAGTATTAGTAAATGCAATACTTTTAGGAAGAGATACTTCATCATTACTTTCTTGAAGTTTAGTACTTAGAGCTTTTTCAAACCAATGTTCTTATTTTAGAGCTGAGCAAGCTGAGGCTCAAAGAAAACCTGGCCTGTTTGGTGTTAGCAAAAAAGCCAACAACCCAAGTGAAAAATGAGCAAAAGACCTGAATAGACATTTCTCCAAAGAAGATATACACATGGCCAACAAGCACCTGAAATAATGCTCAGTATCACTGATTATTAGAGAGAAGCAAATCAAAACTACAATGAAGTACCACCTCACACCAGTTGATGGCTATTATTAATAAGTCCACTAATAACAAATGCTGAAGGGAGTATGGAGAAAAGGGAACCCTCCTGCACTGTTGGTGGGAATGTAAGCTGGTACAACCATTGTGGAGAACAGCATGGAGGTACCTTAAACATCTATACATAGAACTACCATATGACTCAGCAATCCCACTCTTGGGCATATATCCAGATAAGACTTTGCTTGAAAAAGACACATGCACCCGTATGTTTGTTGCAGCACTATTCATAATAACCAAGACAAGGAAACAACCTAAATGTTCATTGACAGATGATTGGATTAAGAAGATGTGATATACATATATGTATATATATATGTGTGTGTGTGTGTATATATATACACACACACACACACACACACACACACACAATGGAATACTATTCTGCCATAAAAAAGAAAAAAATAATGCCATTTGTAGCAACATGGATGGAACTAGAGACTCTTACACTGGGTGAAGTAAGTCAGAAAGAGAAAGACAAATACTGTATCATATCACTTATATATGGAATCTAATATACAGCACAAATGAACCTTTCCACATAAAAGAAACTCATGGACTTGGAGAACAGACTTGTCGTTTCCAAGGGGGAGGGAGTGAGGTGGACTGGGAATTTGGGGTTGTGAGCCACATGGGAAGTCCAGAATTTGGGGGTGATAGATGCGAACTATTGCATTTGGAATGGATAAGCAATGAGATCCTGCTATATAGCACTGGGAACTATATCTAGTTACTGGTGATGGAGGATAATGTGAGAAAAAGAATGTATACATGTATGTGTGACTGGGTCACCTTGCTGTATGGTAGAAAATTGACAGAACAGTGTAAACCAACTCTAATGGGAAAAATAAAAATCATTTTAAAAAACAGAATGACTATATCATCTGGCAATCCCACTTAGGGGTATTTATCCAAAGGGATTGAAATTAGGATCTTAAAGATATACCTGTGTTCTCATGTTCATCGCAGAATTATTTAAAATACTCAGGATATGGAAATGACCTATATGGGCACTTGCAGATGAATAAAGAAATGCAGTGTGTGTATATATATATATATATATATATATATATATATATATGTACAATGGAATGTCCTTCAGCCTTAGCAAGAGGAAAATCCTGCCATTTCCAACAACATGGACGGACCTACTGGACATTATTGCCATTTGAAATAAGCCAGACACAGAAATGAATAATACTGTATGATCTCACTGACATGTGGAATCTAAAATCATCTAGCTCACAGGAACATAGTGATTGCCAGGAGTTGGGGAAGGAGGAAATGATAAGGTGGTGTTCTAAGCGTAGCAAGTTTCAATTATGTATGATAAGTTGTGAAGCTCTGTTAGCAAGCAGAGTGCCACAGCTAACAGTGGTCTTAACACACACATGTGCAGCAAATGGGATGGGGGAAACTTTGGGAGGTGATGGATATGTCTATGGCCTTCATGGTTTATGGGTATATACTCATTTCTAAACTTATTAACATATATTATATATATATTAGTACAGATTTTTACATGTAAATTGTACTTCAATAAAATGATTTAAAACAAAACACGTAGGCTTTAAAATTAAGAATTTTGCTGCTCTTTGATGCAAATCACCCACTGGCAAAACACTATTGCTGAGATTTGGGGAGGACTTTATGAGACCTCAGGCTTGGGGAGAGGGAGCTTAGTCTGGAGAAAAGTATGTGCTCATTCTGCTGCCCAGCAGCTGCATCTGTCAAGCTGGCCAGAGGTGCAGTTTGCTCCCATCCCTCCCCGTTTAATTTCAGCTTTTGAGTAGACACGTGAGTCATTGGGACACAGTAAAAGCACAGCAAAAGCACAGCATTTTAGTCATATACTTACTAGTTAATTTCCCTTGCCTACCCATGAGGGAGGAAGTCGTATCTCAGGGATGCAACTAGTTAATTACTGTAAATAATGATTAAATACTCAGGTTTCAGAACTATGTTGGAGTATGGTTTAATTATTTTCCTTAAAGAATGCTTAGTATTTTAATTTTTTGAAAGCCATGTAACTAATCAGTTTTAGCTGGATATGTTGCCCTCCCACCAACAGTGTCCCCCTCCCCTCACATGAGATGTTGACATAATTGAATGACTGTGGGTAAAAAAAAAGTGCATTTGCATTTTGATGAATTAGGTTACAGAAGAAATCCACAGATAAAAGGAGCATGCATCTAAAATATTTTAACTACCTATTTACAGAGTTTTAGCAGTCTTAGAAGCCTAGAGAAGTTTATAAACCACATTGAGGAACTGGGTTTTTTTTTAACTTTTTATTACTCAAATGAATTTATCACATCTGTAGTTGTATAATGATCATAATCCAATTTCACAGGATTTCCATCCCACAGCCCAAGCACATCCCCCCACCCCCCAAACTGTCTCCCCCAGAGACCATAAGTTTTTCAATGTCTGTGAGTCAGCATTTGTTCTACAAAGAAGTTCAGTCTGTCCTTTTTTCAGATTCCACATGTCAGTGAAAACATTTGATGTTGGTGTCTCATGGTATGGCTGACTTCACTTAGTATAATAATTTCTAGGTCCATCCATGTTGCTAAAAATGCTGGTGTTTCTTTCCTTTTAATGGCAGAGTAATACTCGATTGTGTATATGTACTACATCTTCTTGATCCAATCCTCTGTCGATGGACATTTAGGTTGTTTCCATGTCTTGGCTATTGAAAATAGTGCTGCAATGAACATCAGAGTACATGTGTCTTTGCGAGTCATGTACTCTGGATAGATGTACTCTGGTTTTCTCTGGATAGATGCCCAGGAGTGGGATTGCTGGATCAAATGGTAGTTCTATTTTGAGTGTTCTGAGGAATCTCCATACTGTTTTCCACAGTGGTTGCACCAATTTACAATCCCCCCCAACAGTGTACTAGGGTTCCTTTTTCTCCACGCCCTCTCCAGCACACTTATTGTTTGTAGACTTTTGGATGATGGCTATTCTGGCTGGTGTAAGGTGGTACCTCAGAGTGGTTTTGATTTACATTTCTTTAATGAAGAGTGATGTTGAACATGTTTTCATGTGTTTTTTGGCCATCTGTATGTCTTCTTTGGAGAACTGTCTGTTTAGCTCTTCTGCCCATTTTTTGATGGGGTTGTTCATTTTTTTGGCATGGAGCTGCAGAAGGTGTTTAAAAATTTTGGAGATTAATCCTTTGTCAGTGGATTCACTTGCAAAGATTTCTCCCATTCTGTGGGTTGTCTTTTCGTTTTGTTTAGGGTTTCCTTTGCTGTGCAGAAACTTTGAAGTTTGATTAGATCCCATTTGTTTGTTTCTGTATTTATTGTCAGTACTCTAAGAGGTGGATCTGGGAAGACGTTGCTGTCGTTTATGTCAGAGAGTGTTTGGCCTATGTTTTCCTCTAAGAGTTTTATAGTGTCTGATCTTCTATCTAGGTCTTTAATCCATTTTGAGTTTATTTTTGTGTATGGTGTTAGGGAGTGTTCTGATTTCATTCTTTTCCATGTGGCTGTCCAGTTTTCCCAGCACCACTTATGGAACAAGCTGTCCTTTCTCCATTGTATATTCTTGCCTCCTGTGTCATAGATTAGTTAGCTGTAGGTGCGTGGATTTAATTCTCGGCTTTCTATCCTGTTCCACAGATCTATGTGTCTGTCTTAGTGCCAGTAGCATATGGGTTTTAATGATTGTTGCTTTGTAGTATAGTCTGCAGCCAGGTGCCTGATTCCTCCAGCTCCATTTTTCTTTTTCAGGATGTCTTTGGCTATCCTGGGTCTTTGTGTTTCCAAAGAAACTTTAAAATATTTTGTTCGAGTTCTGTGAAAAATGTCCTTGGTAATTTGATAGGGATTGCATTGAATCTGTATATTGCCTTAGGTAGCATTGTCATTTTGATAATATTAACTCTTCCAATCCACAAGCATGGTATATCTTTCCATCTATTTGTGTCATCTTTGATTTCTTTCATCAGTGTCTTATAGTTTTCAGAGTACAGGTCTTTTGTCTCTTCAGGTAGGTTTATTCCTAGTTATTTTATTCTTTTGGATGCGAGAGGAACTGTTGATTAAAGAGTGGAGGTGGCTTGTTATAAAGCAGTCAGCTCATACTTCATTCATGTAAAAGATCAGTCATTAAAGAGGGAGGGGCATGTTCTTGCCCTCCTCTCCTTTCCCTCATGTTTCAAAACTTTGGGAAGAAAACTACTTACTTGTAATACTCTATCAAAACTAATAATATAAGATAACAATAGATCGGAGTTGCTGTCATGGCTCAGTGGTTAACGAATCTGACTAGGAACCATGAGGTTGTGGGTTCGATCCCTGACTTTGCTCAGTGGGTTAAGGATCTGGCATTGCTGTGAGCTGTGGTGTAGGTCACAGACGCGGCTTGGATCCTGCATTGTTGTGGCTCTGGCATAGGCCGGTGGCTACAGCTCTGATTAAACCCCTAGACTGGGAACCTCCATATGCCCTAGAAAAGGCAAAAAGACCAAAAAAAAAAAAACATAACAGTAGATGTTTATCTCGGTCTTATGATCTACAGTCAGAAAAAACAGGGAACTCAGGATCTTCAAGGATAGTATGCCTACCTAATATGACATGCTTAACATTTGTCATTAGAGACCAGTAATCATGTTCAATAAATTCCAGCTCATTGTTGAGCTATCATTTTCTACCAGTCACTCTACACTTTGTTTCTTAAAACCTGCTAACTTCCAGATAGATAAGTAAAAGGAAAAAAGCTGGAAAACAAAAGCCAAAAACATAGCCGATTCAAACTGTAGAAGCTGAGGTAAAACTTAAATCGGCTAGAAGTTTTGAGGGTCTCTATGGGAAGTGACAGATGAGGGGACTGGTACAAGGGAGGCAGGCAGTGGGGCTTCCTTCTAAGTAGCTACTGACTTGTGCTGTATTGACTAAGGATCCACCTGCTGCTGATTCAGTGGTATGCGTTTATTAGCATTGCTCTTGTAATAGGACTCCAGGGACCATGGGGAGGGATACAAGTAAGAGGAGATTGAGAAAGATTATTGTTAACTGGCTTGAATGTAAATAATGGGTCTTGTGGTAGAGATGAGGAGTGTAGTTAGCCCCAAAGCTAACAACATCTTGAAAGCTCACTTAATGGAAATTTTTTGATCAGATGTAATCATTCATTACAGGAAGGGTTATGGGAATAGTGAGGTGCCATAACCATTGGCCACAGTAGTTTAAGATCTGTAACCGCTTGGCTTTTAGCTAACTGTGTTTTCTTGGAGTCTCTTTATAGCTTAAAAATATTCCTAAAAAGATTGGACTTGTCTTACCAGGGCCAAAGTTACTCCTTGAGGAATTTAAGTAGTGGTTTCAAGAGCCACATTAATGCTTTTAAACTAATAACTATTTATGAAGGTACATTAACTTTTCAATAACTCTATATTATATCTTAACTACAAGGACTAGTTATAAGTATTAGAACAGGGCTCCCAGATTAGAGAAAAAAGATACATAGGATTAGCTGCAATTCTACTAATAAAAATTATATAATTTCTTATTGAATAAGTTAGATTTCACTTGATCAAGATAATGTGTGATCAGAGAACTAATTTCTTGCTTGACTTGTAAAGAGTATTTTCTATGAACTTTTATATTGTGAAAGGAAAATGGTTGTAAATCTCCTCGAAATTTCCATTCCCATCTTAATCCACCGTCTTTGCCTTAAACATGGCTTGAGAAATAAGAGTTTTTGTGATGCAGGCAGATGCTGTCAAACTTTCACTGCAGGAAAAGGAGTGTTGGCCTCATATTGTTTAAATGAATGGAATTCTTCCAAAGAAAGACAGAGGAACCAACCGTGCAAATTGGTTTTGCATCTTTTACTTATTTCTGGCTAATGTGTGTTCCTTTTATTTTTTTTTCTCTTCTGATTGCTGTGTCTAAGGCTTTCAAAACTATTTTGAATAAAAGTGATGGAGATTGGACATCCTTGTCTTGTTCTTGATCTTAGATACATGTTTTTCATAATCTTACTGTGGGTTTGTCATATAAGGCCTTTATTATGTTGAGTTATGTTCTGCTTACACCTACTTTCTGAAGAGTTTTTTTTTTAACCCTAAATGGATGTTGAATTTTGTCAAAAGATTTTTCTGCATCTGTAGAGATGATCATATGGTTTTTTATTATTTAATTTGTTAACATGGTATATCACAATGATCATTTTTACAGATACTGAGAAATCCTTGCATCCCTGGGAAAAATCTCAGTTGATCACAGTGAAGGATTGTTTTGATGTAGTGTTGGATTCAGTTTGCTAATATTTTGTTGAGGATTTTTGCATCTATGTTCTTCAGTGATATTGGTCTGTAATTTTCTTTTTTGTATGCTTTCTTCATTTTTGGTTTCAGGATAATCTTGGAGTTGTGAAATGAGTTTGGAAGCATTTCTTCCTCTACAGTTTTTCTGGAATAGATGGGGAAAAATGGGTGTTAACTTTTCTGTAATTGTATGTAGAATTTACCCATGAAGCCATCTGGTCCTGGACTTTTGTTTGTTGGGAGTTTTGCGGGGGATGTGTACTATTTTTGTTTTCACTACTAGTGATCGGTCTGTGCAAGTTGTCTGTTTTCTTCTTGATTCATTCTTGGTAACTTGCATGTTTCTAGTAATTTGTCCATTTCCTCTAGTTTGTTCAATTTATTGGCATATAACTGTTCATCATATTAAGATTTTTTTTGGTATCTTTGTGGTATCTATTGCTTTCTGTTCTCCTTTTTCATGTCTTACTTTGTTTTATTTGCATCCTTTCTCTTCTCTTCTTGGTAAGCCTGGCTAAAGTTTTAGCAATTTTGTTTATCTTTTCAAAAAAAATTTCTTGATTTCATTCATCTTTGCTCTTTGTCATTCTTTATTATAGTAGAATTTATTTACAATGTTATGCCAAGTTCTACTGTACAGCAGAGTGACCCAGTCATATATGTGTGTGTGTGTATTCATTTTCTTATATTATCTTCCATAATGATCTATCCCAAAAGATTGGATATAGTCCCCTGTGCAATACAGTAGGACCTCATTATTTATTCCATTTTAAATGTGGTAGTTTGTATCTACTAACCCCACACTCCCAGTCTGTTTCCCTCCCTCCCCCTTTCACCTTGGCAACCATAAGTCTGTTTCTGTTTTGTATATAGGTTCATTTTTTTGCATTTTAGATTCCAGATGTAAATTATATGCTATGGTATTTGTCTTTTTCTTTCTGAATTATTTGGTTTAGTATGAGAATCTCTAGTTGGATTCATGCTGTCGCAAATGGCATTATTTTGTTTTTTTTTTAGTGGCTAAATAGTATTCCATTGTGTATATTATCACATCTTAATCCATTCATCTATCAATGGACATTTATGTTGCTTCTATGTCTTGGCTATTGTGAATAGAGGTGCTATGAACATAGCGGTGCCTTTATCATTTTGAATTAGAATTTTGTCTGGATATACGCCCAGGAGTGGGATTGCCAGATCCTATGGTAATTTTATATTTAGTTTTCTGAGGACCCTCCATACTGTTTCCCATAGTGGTTGTACCAATTTACATTCCCACCAACAGTGTAAGAGAGTTCCTTTTCTCCACACCCTCTCCAGCATTGGTTATTTGTAGACTTAATAATGATGACCTTCATTTCTCTAATAATTAGTGATGGTGAGCATTTTTTCATGTGCCTGTTGCCATCTGTATTTCTTGTTTGGAGAAATGTCTATTTAGGTCTTCTGCCTGTTTTTCAATTGGGGTAGTTGTTGTTGTTGTTGAATTATATGTGTTGTTTATGTATTTTGGAGATTAAACACTTGTCAGTTGCACTGTTTACAAGTATTTCCTCCATTTGGTAGGTTGTCTTTTTGTTTTGTTTATGGTTTCCTTTGCTGTGCAAAAACTTGTAAGTTGCATTAGGTCCCAATGGTTTATTTTTGTTGTTATTTCTATTGCTTGAAAGACTGACCTAATAAAACATACGCATGATTTATATCAGAGAATGTTTTTCTTATGTTCTCTTCTAGGATTTTTATGGTGTAATGTCTTATGTTTAAGTCTTTAAGCCATTTTGAATTTCTTTTTGTGCATAATGTGAGGGTGTGTTCTAATTTCACTGATTTATATGCAGCTGTTCGTTGTTCCCAGCACCACTTGCTGAAGAGACTTTTCCCCAAGTTTATATTTTTGCCTTCTTTGTCAGAAATAATTGACCATAGGTGTTTGGATTTTTTTCTTGTCTCTCTATTCTGTTCTGTGGATCTGTATATCTGTTTTTATACCAATTCTACACTGTTTTGATTACTATAGCTTTGTAATATTGTCTGAAGTTTGGGAGGATTATGCTTCCTGCTTCCCCCCCACTGCCTCAGGTTTGCTGTGGCAAATTCTGGGCCTTTTCTGATTCCGTATAAATTGTTGTATTATTCGTTCTAGTTCTGTGGAAAATGCCATGGGTAATTTAATAGGGATTGTATTAAATCTGTAGTTTGCTTTGGATAGTAGGGCCAAATATTAGCAGTATTGATTCTTCTAATACAAGAGCCTGGGATATCTTTCCATTTCTTTGAATCCTCTCTAAATTCCTTTATTACAGTTTTATAGTTCTGAAAATAGAAGTCTTCTACCTTGGTCATGTTTATTCCTAGGTCCTTGCTATTTTCAAAATAGCTAATTTTATTATTTCTTCTTGATCTTTGTTATTTCCTTCCTTCTGCTGACTTTGGGCTTTGTTTTTTTTTTTTTCCTAATTTCTATAGTAGGTAGTTGATGTTGTTTGAGATTTTTCTTACTCCTTGAGGAAGTTCTGTATTACTATAGCCTTCCTTACTAGAAATGCTTCTGCCATATCTCATAGATTTTGGAGTGTTGTCTTTGCTTTTTCATTTTTCTTGAGGTATTTTCTGATTGCCTATTTGATTTCTTCATTTAGCCATTGGAATTTTAGTACTATGGTGTTTAGAGTCTACGTGTTTGTTCTTTTCCCTTTTTCTTGCGATGGTTGATTTCTACTTTGTTGACATTGTGGTTGGAAAAAATGCTTGAAATAATTTCTATCCTCTTAAATTTATTGAGACTTGTTTTGTAGCCTAGCATGTTACCTATCCTGAGAATGTTCTATGTGCACTTGAAAAGAATGTGTATTCTGCTGGTTTTGGATTGAATGTCCTGTAGATTTTAAGTCCAACTTGTCTATCATTTAATAGCACTGTTACCTTTTTGATTTTATATCTGGAAGATCTGTCCATTGACATAAGTGGAGTTTTACTATTTATTTATTTATTTTGTCTTTTTGCCTTTTCTAGGGCCACTCCAATGGCATATGGAGGTTCCCAGGCTAGGGGTCTAATTGGAGCTGTAGATGCCAGCCTACACCACAGCCACAGCAATGCAGGATCTGAGCCTCATCTGCAATCTACAGCACAGCTCACAGCAATGCCAGATCCTCAACCCACTGAGCAAGGCCAGGGATCGAACACGCAACCTCATGGTTCCTAGTCATATTTGTTACCCACTGGGCTATGACAGGAACTCCGAGTGGAGTTTTAAAATCCTCTACTATTACTCTATTTTTGTCAAATTCTCTCCCTTTGTGTCTATTAATCTTTTGTATATTCAGGTGCTCCTGTATGTGGTGCATATATGTTAATGAGTATTCTATCCTCTTCATGTATTGACCCCTTTATCGTTATATAATTCCTCCCTTCTCTCTCTCTCTTTTTTAAACCATAATTGACCTTTTATTTTAAAAAATTACATGGAATGATTTCCAGTATATCTTATTATATAAAAGTACTGCCTATATCAAACATTTTATATCACTATTAATTCCATTGAAGAGCTGCTATTTTTAAGGTACTAATTCTAAATGATGGGATACATACCCTTAAAATAGATAGTTTCCATTTTTTCAAATGTCAAAATTAAAATTACTGAAAAGTTGATTGCTTTATGGCTGGGAAAGATGCTACCAGCACATTTTAGGTAAATAATATTCTTTATTAAAAATTTTGAGGTCATTCAGTTTAAAACTTTCAGGATGATTCACTGTGGCAACGTTGAATCTTTAACCCATTACACCAGGCCAGGGATCAAAACTATGCCACTGCAGGAACAATGCCAGATCCTTTATCTACTGTGCCACAGTGGGAACTCCTATAATGCCCTTCTTTATCTTTCATTATAGCCTTTTTTTTTAAAGTCTAATTAATCTGATATGGGAGTGTTGCTCTGCTTTTTTTCTTCTGTTCATATCAAATCTTTGCCATTTTCACACTTTCAATCTGTGTGTGTGTTTAGCTCTGAAGTGAGTCTCTTGCAGGCAACATATACAAGGGTCATTTTAAAAATAATCTAATTAGCCATGTTGTGTCTTTCGATTGAAGCCTTAGTCCATTGGTACTTAAAATAATTACTGATAGGTATGTACTTAATGCCATTTAAAAAAATTGAAGTACAATTGATTTGCAATGTAGTGCCAATTTCTGCTATACAGAAAAGTGACCTAGTTTAATATATGTGTGTGTGAGTATATATATATGTATATATTCCTTTTCTTACATTATTTTCCATCATGGTCTATCCAAAAAGACTGGATATAGTTCCCTGTGCTATACAGTAGGACCTCATTGCTTATCCAATTTAATGTAATAGTTTGCATCTGCTAACCCCAAACTCCCTCCCCCTTGGCAATCACAAGTCTGTTCTCCAAGTCCAGGAGTTTGTTTTTTTATGTATAAATGTTCATTTGTGCTGTATATTAGATTCCAGATATGTGATATCATATGGTAATTTGTCTTTCTCTTTCTGATTTACTTCACCCAGTACAAGAGTCTCTAGTTCCATTCTTGTTGCTGCAAAGGGCATTATTTTGTTCCTGTTTATGGTTGAGTAGTATTCCATTGTGTATATATACCACATCTTTTTAATCCATTTATCTATCAATGGACATTTAGGTAGTTTCCATGTCTTGGCTATTTGGAATATTGCTGCAATGAACATACGGGTGCATGTATTTTTTCAGTGAAATTTTGGTCTGAATATATGCCTAAGAGTGGAATTTCTGGGTCATATGGTAGTTCTATAATTAGTTTTCTGATGGACCTCCATACTGTTTCCCATAGTGGTTGTACCAATTTACATTCTCAGCAACAGTGAAAGAGAGCACCCTTTTCTCCACACCCTCTCCAGCATTTGTCATTTGTGGACTTATTAATGATGGGCATTCTGACTTGTGTGAGGTGGTACCTCATTGTAGTTTTGATTTGCACTTCTCTAATAATTAGTGATGTTAAGGATTTTTTCATGTGCATGTTGGCCATCTGTATATCTTCTTTGGAGAAATGTTATTCAACTCTTCTGCCCATTTTTCAATTTTGTTGTTGTTGTTGAAGATTAATTGTCTCTAGGTGTCTAGGGTTTATTTCTTCGTTTATTTCTTCATTCTCTATTCTATTCCATTGGTGGTGGTACTTGTTTTGGTACCAGTACCAAACTGTCTTGATTACTGTAGCTTTGTAATATTGTCTGAAGTCTGGGTGTTAGGCCTCCTGCTAGGTTTTTTTTTTCCCTCAGGATTGCTTTGGCAATTATGGCTCTTTGATTGATCCATATACATTTTTGGATTGTTTGTACTAGTTCTGTGAAAAATGTCTTGAGTAATTTAATAGCGATTGCATTGAATCTGTAGATTGTTTTGGGTAGTATAGCCATTTTAATGATACTAATTTGTCTAATCCAAGAACATGGTATATCTTTCCATTTCTTTGAATCCTCTTTAATTGTATTGATTAATGCTTTCTAGTTCTCAACATATAAGTCTTCCACCTCCTTGGTCAGGTTTACTCCTAGGTATTTAATTTTTTGGGGTGTGATTTTAAAAGGTATTGTATTTTTATATTCCTTTTCTAATATTTCATTGTTAGTATACAGAAATGCAACTGATTTCTGAATGTTAATTTTGTATCCTGCTATTTTGCTGAATTCGTTGATCAGTTAGAATAGTTTTTGTGGAGTCATTAGGGTTTTCTATGTAGTATTATGTCATCAGCATTCAGTGACAGTTTTACCTCTTTTCTTCTAGTTTGGATACCTTTTATTTCTTTTGTTTGATTGCTGTGGCTAGGACTTCCAATACTATGTCAAATAACTGTGGTGAGAGTGGGCATCCTTGTCTTGGAAGATTTTAAGCTTTTCTCCATTGAGTTACTGTGTTTACTCTGGGTTTGTCATAAATGGCTTATGTTAAGGTCTGTTCCCTCTGTACCCACTTTTTTTTTTTTCTTAATCATGAATGGATTTTGGATTTTGTCAAATACTTTTTCCGCATCAATCGAGATGATCATGGGGTTTTTCCTTTTTTTTTTTGTTTGTTAATGTGGTGTATGACTTGATTTGTGTGTTGAAACATCCTTGTAAACTTGAGGTGAATCTCACTTGGTCGTGGTGCATGATTTTTTTTACTTGTTGGATTCGGTTGGCTAAAATTTTGTTGAGAGTTTTTGCATCTATATTAATCTGAGATACTGGCCTATAATTTTCTTTTTCGTAGATTTTTGTCTGGTTTTTGGTATTAGGGAGATGGTGGCTTCATAGAATGTCTTTGGGAGTGTTTCTTCTTCTTCAACCTTTTGGAAAAGTTTAAGAGGGATGGGTTTAAGTTTTTCTTTGTACGTTTGGTAGAATTTACCTGTGAAGTCATCTGGTCCTGGATTTTTGTTTGTAGGGAGTTTTGGGTTTTTTTACATATTCAATTTCATTCCTAGCAATGAGTATGTTCAATTGATCTAATTCCAATGAGTATGTTCAATTGATCTAATTCTTCTTGATTCAGTTTTGGCAGGTTGTAAGTCTCTAGAAAGTCCATTTCTTATGGGCTGTCGAATAATTGTTCATAGTATTTTCTTAAGGTTTTTTGTATTTCTGCAGTATCCCTTGAGATTTCCCCTTTTTCCTTTGTTATTTTGAGTTCTTTCTGTCTTCCTTTTGGTGAGTCTGACCAGAGGTTTGTCAATTTTGTTTACCCATTCAAAGGACCAGCTCTCGGTTTTATGGATTTTTTTTTTTAAATTGTTTTTTGAATCTCGATTTTTTTTTTCTAATTTCCTCTCTGATCTTTATGATTTCCTTCCTTCTGCTAACTTTAAGTTTTGTTTTTTCTTCTTTTTCTAGTTCTTTTTGGTGGTGGGGCGAGTTGTCAGTTTGAGATTTTTCTTCTCTAGAGGAAGGTCTGTGTCACTATAAACTTCCCTCTAAGCACTGCTTCTGTGACATCCCTTAGATTTTGAATGGTTGTGTTTTCATTATCATTTGTCTTGAAGTATTTTTTTAATTTCCTTTTTGATTTCCTCATTGACCCATTGGTTTTTTAGTAGCATGTTATTTAGTCTCCATGTAGTCAGTTTTTTCTCATTTCTTTTTGTGTGTTTTATTTCTAGTTTCATGCCGTTGTCAGAGAAGATACTTGAAATAATGCCTATATTCTTAAATTTGTTGAGGTCAGTTTTGTGCCCCAGTATGTGGTCAATCCTTGAGAATATTCCATGGGTACTTGGAAAAGAATGTGTATTCTGATTTTTTTAGATGTAATATCTTTAAAATATCAATGCAATCTAACTTTTCTATTGTATCATTTAGGATCTCTGTTGCCTTATTGATACTGTCTGGAGGATCTGTCCATTGATGTCAGTGGGGTGTTAACGTCTCCTACAATTGTTATATTCCCATCAATTTCTCCTTTTATGTCTGTTAGTATTTGTTGTATATGTCTGGGTGCTCCTATATCAGGGGCATATATGTTGATGATTATAATATCCTCTTCTTGACAGGATTGTTTTATCACTAAACAGTGTCCTTCTTTTCTTTCTTCATGGCCTTTGTTTTTAAAGTACATTTTGTCTGATAGAAGTATTGCAACTCGTGCTTTCCTGTCTTGTACATTGGCATGAAATAGCTTTTTCCATCCCCTCCCTTTCAATTTATATGTGTCCTTTGCCCTAAGGTGAGTCTCTTGTAGATAGCATATTGTAGGCTCTTGCTTTTTTATCCAATCTGCCACTCTGTCTTTTAATTGGAACATTTAGTCCATTGAAATTTAAGGTAATTGTTGATAAATATGTATGTATTGCCCTTTTATTCCATGTTTTCCAGTTGATTCTATGTTCTCTCTCTCTCTCTCTTTTTTTTTTGTTAGATGATTTACTTCTGTCTTATGCTTGTGTTCTCTTCTTTTTAGTTTCTGCAGATGTATTATTTGGTTTTGATCTGTGGTTGCCCTGTTTTTCAAGTATGTTAAACCCTTCCTTTACTGCTTGCTTTAGCCTGATAGTTATATAGGCTCAAACACATTCTTAAAGTGTTTAATTTTCTTACTTTGCTTCCTTACATTTTTTGATTTTGAAGTCCTTTTTTAACATCTTCATATTTGTCCTTTTGCTGTTTCTTGAGTTTATTGCTGCTTTTACAATAGATTTTTTTTTTCCTTTGAGATCTGTATACTGGCTTATTGAAGTGATTGCTTTCCAGTTGTGATTCCCTCAGTCCTATTACTTCTTACTTCTTTTTTACTTAGAGGAGCCCTTTGAGCATTTCTTTTAGAATGGGCTGAGTATTACTGTGCTCTTTGAGTTTTTGTTTGTTGGAGAAAATATTTTTCTCCTTCTATTTTAAATCATATTCTCTCTGTGTTGAGTATTCTAGGCTGCAAATTTTTCCATTTTAGAATTTTGAATACATCTTTCCACTCTCTTCTGGACTGTAGTGTTTCTGTAGAGAAATCAGCTAATAGTCTTATGGGGGTTCCCTTGTAAGTAACGATTTGTTTTTCTCTTGCTGCCTTTAGAATCCTCTGTTTATCTTTAACTTTTTCCAATTATTTTTTATTATAATGTCTTGATGTGGGCCTGTTGCAGTTCATCTTGTTTGGGGCCCTCTGTTCTTCCTGTATCTTGATATCCATTTCCTTTAGATTTGGAAGTTTTCAGCCACACTTTCTTCAAATATATTTCCAATCCCTTTAATTTCATGTTTTTTCACTTGGTTTCCTTTCTGCTGTCCTAGCTGGGTGATTTCGGTTATTCTATCTTTCAAGTCACTAGTTGGTGTCTCTGCATTATCCATTCTCCTCTTTAGTGACTTAGCTTACATCTTGGCAAATAAATTTTCTAATTTTTCTTGGCTCCTCTGTATATTTTCTAGTTCCTTTCCAAAGTAATCTGCTTTACTGTTAATATCCACTCTTAATTCCTTCATTTTCACTCTTAGTTCCTTCAATATTTTCAGTATCTCCTTTTTGAACTTGGTGTCTGTTCGAATGCAGAGGTCTGTTTCATTATTTGTTCCTTCAGGTGAATTCTCCTCTTCTTTTAACTGGGAATGGTTCCTGAGCTTCTTCATTTTGCTTACATATTTCTTATTCTGTGAGTTTAGGGAAAACAAATACTGTAGTCTTAGGGGGCTATTTATATGTGTGAGCACCCCTGGGTATTTTGTGAGAGCTTATGTTTTATTTCTAGGGTGCCATGTGTGCTTCCAGGAAGATGGAGGCAATGGGCAGGGGTAGTAGCTCATGCCTGGTTGCTGGACCCTTGGTAGTGGCAAGGACCCGTGGGAAGGTGGTGCAGGCTGCTCCCAGTTGCAGGGCCCTGGGAAGTGACAGTGATCAGGTAAGTGTAGGTGGTGCCTAGAGAATCTGGCAATGGCAGCAACAGGGGGGTGCATTCCCAGGGGAGTGAGAGCAGTAATGGGTGGTGCTCTATTGCAGTGCCCTCTTCTTTGCTGACCTCTGAAGTGACTGGGGCTGCAGATGGTGCCTGTTCACAGACCCCTAGTGGTGGTGGGCCATGGTCACCTCTGGTGTCTGAGATGACTGCTGTGGTTTGCTCCTACTACCTGTAGATCACACAAGAGGTGTCACATCATGCTTAGCCCCCCAGTGCTGTTAGCCTGCACAAGGGGTGCCCTGTCACCTGTAGCCCACACAAGTGGCACCTCATCACCCATGGCCTACACCAGAGGCAATTTGCCCTCTGAGAGTCTGCTTATATGCAGGGAAAGATATTCCTATGGAGGTCTACCCCTCCTTCTCTCACCCTCCCCAGCAATGGTGCCTTGCTTCTCCTGTAGGCCCAGACCTCCTCCCAGGTTCTCTTAGCTGTGGTGCTCAGCTCTCTAGCCCATGACACACCACTTCCTTGCTCCTCAGGCTGTCTCCATACACCTAACCCCAGTCTTCTCCCTGGAATTGATCTCCAGAGCCAGAATCTCAGCACCCAGCCCCCCCCCCAAGCATCTCAGGCTATGGTGTCTGGGGGTGGTAGTACAAATGGTCTGTGGGGCTCTCTCTGATTTGCCCTCCTCTGTTCACCTGCTGCACTTTTCTCCACGATTTTGAGGTCCCTCCGTCTTGGCTGATGTCCCCATCAGTTAGGTGGGTTCCCAGGGTGTGGGGTTTCTTTGCTCTTTAACAGCTCCCCCTAAGAAGTGCTAGTCCTGTCTGATTCCTTTCTTCCCTCTCTCTCTTTTTTTCTTTTGTTCTATCCAGTTATTTGGAGGGTTTCTTGTCCTTTTTGGAGGCTTAACGTCTTCTGCCAGTGTTCAGTAGATGTTCTGTTTGAATCGTTCTACATGTAGTTTTTATTTTATTTTTTATTATTTTAATTTTTTTCAGTTGTATAGCATGGGGACCAAGTTACTCTTACATGTATATATTTTTTTTCCTGCCCTTTGTTCTGTTGTAATATAAGTATCTAGACAGAGTTCTTTTTTTTTTTTTCTTGTCTTTTTGCTATTTCTTTGGGCCGCTTCTGCGGCATATGGAGGTTCCCAGGCTAGGGATCTAATTGGAGCTGTAGCCACCGGCCTACGCCAGAGCCACAGCAATGCGGGATCCGAGCCGCATCTGCAACCTACACCACAGCTCACGGCAATGCTGGATGGTTAACCCACTGAGCAAGGGCAGGGACCGAACCTGCAACCTCATGGTTCCTAGTTGGATTCGTTAACCACTGCGCCACAACGGGAACTCCTAGACATAGTTCTTGATGCTACTCAGCAGGATCTCCTTGAGGCATTTGTGGGAGAAGGTGAGTGCCACATGTTACTCATCTGCCATCTTGATCCTTCTGTCTCTTAATCTTTGTACTGGATTTAGTGGTTAATACTTAATTCTTAAAATATATTTGCCACTCCTAGTTGAATTTTTTTTCCTCATACATTCTACCTCTTTTCATCTTAGAGAAGACCCTTGAGCATTTCTTGTAGGTTAGGTTTAGTATTGATGAACTCTTTTAGCTTTTGCTTATCTGAGAAGTTCCTTATCTCTCATTCTATATTAAATGATAATCTTGCTGGGTATAGTATCTTAGGTTGCAGGTTTCTCCTTTCAGAAATTTGAATTTATCATGCTATTCCCTTCTGGCCTGCAAAAGTTCTTCAGAGAAATCAGCTGTTGGGCTTATAGGGATTCTCTTTTTTATGACTCTTTTTTTTTTTTCTTTTGCTGCTTTTAGAATTCTCTTTATCTTTACCTTATGCCATTTTGGTTATGGACGTAACTTGTCATGGGTTAGTTTCTATTGTTTTGGGGACCCTCTGTCATTCCTATACCTGGATATCTGTTTCCTTCTTTTGGTTTGGGAAGTTTTTAGTCATAATTTCCTCAAATACATTTTTGATCCCCTTTTCTCTCTTCTTCTGGGACCCTTATGTGAATGTTGGTATACTTAATGCTTAATGCTTTACCTGAGATCTCTTAAATTGTTTTCATTAAAAATTCTTTCCTTGGCTGTTCTGATTTGGTGATTTCAATTGTTCTTTTAGATGACTTGTGCATTCTTCTATGTCAGTCTTCTATTTAGTCCTTCTATTGTGTTTATTTTGGCTATTGAATTGCATTTCTGATCAGGTATTTATTTCATTTTCTAGGTCCTTGTTAGTGTTCACTGTGTACATCTGTTCTTTTTCCTAATTCAATGTTTTTTTATTACCAGTGCTTTGTATTCTTGATGTGGTAAACTGTTTATCTCTGTTTCATCATTTTTTTTCCTAGGGTTTTCTCTTGATCTTTTAATTGAGAAGCACTTCCTCTGTCTTCTCACTTGGCTTAACTTTCTCTGCCTCTATGAATTAAGGTGAAACAGTTACCTATTGTGGTCTTAAAGGTGTGTTCCTATGTGGGAGCATCTTTATGCAGACTGAGTGTGCCCAATGCCAGTAGTCGGTAAGCTGGATTTGACAAGGATGCAAGTCACATCTTTCATCAGGGTGTGCTGGCAGGTCGTGGTTCTGGAGATGCAGTGGTAAGAGCTGGTGCTGAGTGTGAGATGGGACTTTCCCTTTGCTCAGTGGCTGTCACTGTGCTGAGGGCTGTCAAAAACCTTGAGAGTTGGGCCCAAGCTAGTTCTGTTCCCTCTAAATGTATATTTTCCCCCTTCCTCTGCACTGTGACCCCTGCCCCAGAGTGGGAGAGTGCTGAAGCAAGTGGATCCCATGCAGACTCTCAGTACATGTCCTCCCCTGACAAATAGCCAAGCTGTCTCTGGTCTGCTGCCTCTGCAGTGATTGAATCTCTCACTCTGCTTAGATGCAGCTTCAGTTGAAAGTCCCCTTTGTCCCTCACAACTGATCACTGCCTTCAACCTCTGCTGCCCTTGCCCTGCATGGAATTGCTCCACAGGGCAGGTGGGGCCTGCACAGACTTGTGGTGTGTACTGAGGGGTGAGCTGTGGTGGAGTGGCCACCATCAGAGATCTCAGTGGCTTCTGATGTGCTTGTTTAAGTACGAACAGGGGCCAATGCCACCCCACCCAGGCTCCACCCCAGGACTGGGTCACGAGTCATGACTGCTCCAGATCCTGTGCTGCATTGCAGTATGGAGTGAGTGAAACTGGATTGGCAGATGGTTGAGGCTGGCATGTGTGGCAAGGTTGTCACAGGACACCTGGCAGCTGCTAGAGCAGACAGCTCTCTGTCCTGGCTCAGAGACAAGACAGTATATTGTGTATTCCTTCACACATAGTCCAGGCTTCCCACAGTCTTTCTCTTAGGCCT
The DNA here is from genome assembly GCF_016906955.1 of Phacochoerus africanus. Classification (NCBI taxonomy): domain Eukaryota; kingdom Metazoa; phylum Chordata; class Mammalia; order Artiodactyla; family Suidae; genus Phacochoerus; species Phacochoerus africanus. Next base: position 89,942,900 of record NC_062547.1, read on the forward strand.
AGCTGCCCTCCAACCAGCCAAGGGGGCTTGGCTCCCCTAAGTAGGACCTCAGGGTTGGGGTGCCATTCTTGGCTCCAACCGTTGACTCCCTGGGGGGTGTTCCCCTGCATATTCTCCCTTTTCCTCTGAGTCCCCTCCCAGTGGCACAGTTCCCAACCTTACAGCTTTTCTTCACTTCCTACCTAATGACCTGTGTGTCGGTGAAAACTGTTCCGCATGTAGATGTGTATTCGTTGTGTTCATCGGGGTGAGTGAACTTCACATCCTTATTACTCTGCCATTTTGATAATGAACCTCTTAGATCTGATTTCTTGTAATTAAGTCAAAATTTTCAATACACTTTTAACATAATCACTGAAAGAAAATTAATAGCCAAGTAACTAAGAAATATCTTGAACTCTAGGCATAAATGTTAATGTTGATTTTTCAACTTTTAATCAAATGGTAAAATACCAATTCAGTTTGTGAAATAAAGCACTTACTCTAAAAGAGTTTGAAAGTTGAAACATGTTAATAAATCGCTGTGTGCACATATATACTCACTCTCTCCAAGACCCTAATTACTTAAGTATTTTTCACAACTCTTTTGGTTGAGTCCCCACATTTGTGTACAGGTTTTTAATGTCAGAAATAGATTTGAAGTGTTTTAATTGTTGGCATTTACATGTGAAAACAGTTGGAATCACATAGCTTCTTTTTGGCAGGATTGAAATCCACCACAAAATCATCTATAATGTAAAGCCTTTACATAAATTTTGGGTTTTAGCGGGAAAAAATCTACCACAATAGCTTAGGGATTAACTGTATACATTTACATTTGAGCTGAAATTGTTGTGGCAATTTAGTGATTAATCATTAATCTTGGTAAATGCTGATTTTCTACTTAATAGGAGTAAGAACATGTATTTGTGCAACTCAAATGGAAAAGATACGTGATTAAACAATTTGCTCCAAAACTCCAGTTGGTTAGGCTTAGATATTTCTAGTGCCGCTTAGATATTTCCAGTGCCTCTTTAATGCACATGTGGGAACCTCAATTTCTGGGGCCCAGTGCAAGAGCTCATATCATGGTAAATTTGATGAGAAATAATACTTCCAAGTGAACCAGAAAGATATTTTATTTTAAACAGATTTGAAATGAAGATCAAAGGTATCAGGAACATAGACTTTTCCAATCTACATTTCAAGTTTTCTGAAGTGCTGACTGCCAGAGCAAAACAACATAATATTTTTGGTTATTTGAAGGAAAAAAATGTTGGTATTAGTTATTCATTGTTGCAGATACATAGTTCAGTAACTCTCTTACATAGAAACATTATGCAAATCTTTCTAGGACTTGACAATACAGTAGTAAACACCTTACCGAACAAGGTTTTAAATCATTTGGGAAGTGAAGTAACCAGAGTCAGCTTGCCAGGCTGCTACTCATCCCAGACCACCTCCCCTCTGAGATGATTTAAGAGGTTCATTTTAGAGATACTTGCAGCATACACATTCTGCAAATGCTTGGACCTTGAAAGCTTTACATCCTAAACTGAACTTTCATTGGACCACGTAATTTTGCAACTGGAAATCTTTCAGCATCCTTACTATTTTTTGAGCAGAGCCTGTGATTCTTGTGCTGCCTATTTCAAAAGGTATTTTTGCTAAATGGATTGCCTTTTAAACTCTGATGTCTCAATATTGAGAATTTGGTTTGCCTGATTTTTGTGGAGATATCTTAGAAATACCGGCAGTGGTATTATTAATTCACCTTTGGTACAAATTAGATATGGCTACTATGTTTTGATTTAGTTATTTGAATAAATTCTCATTAGATTGATCATTTCAATTTTGAATTTGGGTACTGGAGAGTTTTTATGGTTAGACAGATTTATTACAATTGCTGGTGCTTGATTTTCATTTAACACTTGCATATGTGGCTTAGACTTTTGAAAGTGTTCATTCCTCTTTATCAATGGTTCAGATTCCTGTGGGGTTTTTTTTTTTCACTTGAATTAGAAATTGTGTTTACATAAATACTTCTCAAAGAAAAAGGAAGTATATGAAAATCTGGCTAGTCACTCCTTGTTGTAAAAGCATGCCGAGTTCTCAAAATGAAAAAAATTCTTGCAATGATTAATACATGCGTTCTGTTAAAAGTTATGAGACCATTAAATATGTGTAATGTCCCTTCAGTCATGTGTGAATAGTGACTAACTTGATGACAAAATGGTGAGCACCAGTAAGACTACCTAGAGAACACATTTGACTTTTCAATTGTTAAACCATTTTTCTCTGAAACAATATTTACATAAATCAGGAACATTGAATTCTCTATAAAATGTATTCCAATTTTTAAATTATATATAACTGAGATTATACTGTGAGCACATGGAAAAGCAAAATTTTTCATGTGATGTAAGTGGATACCAGAATTTCCTTCCTATTAGCCATCAAGAATTAGAGGCTGTATGATGCAAAGACACAATGATGTGAGGGAAATTTGAGATCACTGTACACTGAGAAATGCAGCTATAGCTAAGCAGACCCTACAGACTTCAAGGGAAACTCTGCTAATGGAATGAGACAGATTAACACTTAGGTATAATGTCTTTTGGCTTCAGAGCTTTCTAAAAAGCAATGCTGTATGTCTAACCAGACAATTTGTGTAGGGAACAAAACTTCTGGAATTTCTTGTAATTTTTTATACCTCTTTTGATGTAAAGGGGTTCTTGACTTTTCAGGCTACACTGTGGTCCAGGAGCAAACACTTGATGACCCCTGCTGTGTGGGGCTGGGGTGCAGACATCAGCCCCTTCCCTGGGATTTGCGCTCTTTCACTGTCATCTCATTCACCAGGAGGAGCTGAGGAGGAACTAAAGGAATTCTGTTGGCTTTTGTTTGTTTATGTTACTCTTGTCCTGAATCCACATGATGTTACTACCACTAACAACCATTTTTACACAATTAGAAATAGTTCAAATAACAACTTCCAGAAAAGTTCTTAGAGGCCTGTACCTGTTTAAATTCAGGGACTCTTCAGCTGACTTAGTCCCTTCCTTATTACTCCTTACCTTCCATCTGCCAGAAATCTAGACATCTTGCTAAAGCTGCCTCATAAATTATTTGAGGTGACGCTGGCTCAAAAAGGTATCTGAACAGTGGGATGTATAGCATTTTCCTACCTAAACACTATGTATAAATGTGCTGCATCATGGAACCAGAACCCCCTATTTGGATCCAAACCATAATTTTAGAAATAATTAACACTTAAAAATCTTAAACACTGTAGAAAAGGCACTTAAGAATTTATTGAAAACAGTGATGTATAGATTTCATTGATAGAGAGGACAAATGCTTAATCTCAATTATGGACCTTCCTCCTCCTATAATCTTAATTATCTATAGAAGAGTGTGCAGAACCTACTTTAGAATATTTATCTGGGTGAATGTTTGATGGTGAACTGAGACAAATCTGTATAATTTATCAGAAAGATGAATATACTTGAGAAGCATAGTTTTACAAGAATTAGCTCAATAATTTTCAGGTTTTCCATATTAAGTATAATCCTACTTGGAATAAAATAATGAACTTTTATCAACAGATCTGCTAATAATGATTTTTGTATTCAAAGTTTAGTTATCTGACCACATAAAGCTAGCAACTCATCATAGCGTATTTAAATTAATATAAATAATTTTTTTGATATTAGAGACTCTGGGTTTTTACATAAAGTATCATGTCTAATTCAATTATGGACACAGATGTCCACATTAGTCTGATCATTAATGCCGGCTTCATATGAAAAATTTCCTTTACTTTTCAATAAGTAATACAGTTAGTGGCTAGAAATGAAAGATAGAAATGGTAAATGAAAAGCTGTATTGTTAAAATTAAATGTGAAAACATCTGCCAAATTAAGGGCCATTTATGTACATTGTACATCTTTATGACAACTTTTCCCATTACACAAGTAGCTCAAGTATTTATACAAAAACATGAAGTAACAAATTTATTTGAAAATAAACATAGTAACAATGTTTATATACACACCCACATACAGGCAGAGGCTAAATTAGCACAATGTGTCAGGTAGCTGGTGGCCATGGTAGCATGAAGAATAGTGGATTAGGAAGAGTCATCCCCTACTCTAATTATATTTATACACCAACTATGCATTTATAAAAACCTTACAAATAATTCTAGTTTTTCCAAGAAGACATGATAGGTAACGTTTTAACACATGTAGTAATAAGACGCCTTTAATTCTTAAAAATCATAATTAGATAAACAGTACAATAAGCTAATGGCACTAAAGAATTTTGTTTATAAAGACTGTCCATTCATGTTTGAAACTCCATGACTTTATTCATTCTAACATTATGTACGTAACTGTCTTAATGCATGGGAAGTAAATATTCTGAAATATACTCTAGTAGAAAGTCCTATACATTCAAATTGGTAATTGATATTTAAAACATTTCTAAGGTGTTGTTAAACTCAGGTAAATTGGATGGATTCTTTGAATTATTGCTTCCTAGTAAATGGATGGTGAATTGTATTTTCTTGAGCAATTTTACCAGGACGTGGTGGTAATTTAGCTTATAGCATGTTGTATTGTGTTCTGAGAACCCTGAAGAATCCAAATTTCACTTTCTTGGCAATGTACTTACTGAAGTCGTTTGGCACAAAAGAAAAAGCAGGATAAAGTTTTAATGTTAACATGGAATAAATCCTGGGAATAAATATTTTCTCTAGGAAGAGTAATACTTGCCTTTGTCGTGTTAATGGCACATCTCACTGTAAAAAATGGTCCTATTTCTAGGACCATATCATTACATTTCAATGACGGGGATAACTGATTTGAGTCCAGTTTATCCCAAGATAGTAAATCCAAAGGGGAAAAGGAAAACTATAATTCTGTACATGAAAACACTTAGTCCCACTTGATAATTTACAGTTGTTTATATACTTGTCAACATTTTTAAGGATGTAGACAAGCAAAAATTTTCACATTAAACTACTTAATGAAATTATTTTTCTTCTATTCAGGAAGACCATTTATACTAAGTTAACATGGGAAACCTAGAGGGAAATGTTCCTTAGGAGACTTACTCAAGTGAGGACTTCTCTTTAGAATATAGTTCAGCAAAGTAATTAAAGAGGTCTCAGGTGTTTTTCATCTGTAGGTCATTCCTTCTGAATTACAGTTCATGGATAAAGTTGACATTTTTGGTGAAATAGATGAATGTCCATTCAATATCTTCTCCACAAATGTCTACGTCAAAAGACGAGATTATTGCACAGTTCCTGGTAGTGAAGTGACCAAGGACTAAATGGTCATTTATGTTCTTACCTTCAGATGCAGTGCCTTCACAGAGAAGCCTAATGTGGGCATGCTAGCATGGGATGTGAAGCAGGAGAATCCAGCTGCTTATGTCTTGTACTACTCTTTCCATCCCAAATCACTTTAATCAGCTATTTTACCATTGAAATGAAATGCAGTCAAAGGAAGGAACAGTTAAACAGTCATCAGTTATGCTGTGACATAATGTAAGTTATAATGGGCGTGTTTTGTGAGCAAACTTCATACTGCCATCTCCAACACACACACACACACACGTTTAATCTGGAGAAGAAGTGTATTAACAGTGGCTCACCTTTCTTTTACTTTTCTAGTATTTCTCAAAGTATGATTCATTGACCCAAGGAGCAACTTATACATGCTTACAGTTGGGTCCCAACTGTGTAAAGGAAGAGAGTCCTGCTCCTCATGGCAAACAAGAAACTTACTCCATCAGGAGGGGTTTAAAAAAGGGGGATAATCTACTTTTTGGAAAAAAAAATGTGGTAACTTTCTCCCCTCCAAGTTGGGCTTCTTTCTCCCTATAAACTACTAGTGCTACTTATATCAATTAGAGTTATTAGGAAAGAGAATTATGGTACCCAAAACATAAAAACTCATGTCAAAATACTATAATGCATTCCAAAGTCAATAGCTATGATTTGTGGCACTGCTTCTAATTAACAGTGAGAGTCAAAAAGTAGAAATTGCAATTACTTCTTCTGAGAAGACCGTATACTCCATGAAGAAGAAAACTGTAAAGGCTGCAAAGATAAAAATGTTCACATTGTACTTCATTTCTACTGGAGGACGCAGGAATTGGGAGGGAGGCATAGAGAAAAAAGCCAATCAAGACTTCATGGTATTAAGGGCTGTGGAAAACTCCTTGCCAAAAGAGCAGTTCTAAATGCTTTTTGGCACATTCCCAGAATGATCTGATGGAGAAAGGTCTGGACAGATGGAGGGCTGCCTTGTATCTGAAACTGAACTTATTTATTTTCATTTGTTCTCTTAAACTACAGGGAGAGTGTTAACTGAAAGAGTCTATGAAGGGCAACAGAGTTCAAATGTCTTAGAGAATCATAGAAATAGAAATGGAAGTTTTCTCTAGTTCATTCCTGGAGGGAAGGGGTGTTTGGGGCACTTTCATGGCTCAGAGAGCAGATTTGTTAATCTTCTGGCATTAGAGCAATGTTAACCTCATCTTCTTAGCTGTATAATTGCTATTCATCAGCAACTGAGTCCAAACTGGAACACCCGGAAAGGAGCACTAAGACTGACCCATCAAATGTGTGGAGTATTAGCAGATCAATGGCACCTCGGAGCCTCTGTTTCCATGTACAACTTTGCTATAAGAAAGACAGCTGGTGAAGAACATACCTACCTTAGAAAGCACTGGACATACATTTTCAACTGTAGTGAGGCATAATGCAAAACAGAGTAATGAGAGTTAATGTTTTCACCTATTTATTTTTACATTTCGTATGTATATTTTATATGTTCCTTGTAGGCAAGAATTTCTAACATTACTGTAAGGGTAAATGTTGAAAATAACTCAGGAACAGGTAGTATATATAAAGACAAAACAAATGCATGGAAAACATGGATGAAAACAAAAAGGCTAAATGGCCTTCTTACAAGACAAGAGGATAAGGTTTAAATGATTCAAAACCTAAACAAATGTTAATGTACAGATATATGAACCTCTATTTGGTGCATGAGAAAATTATTTGATATTAAATGAAGTATATTTTCTAGTTTTCTTGAATAAAAGTTTCTCAAATTTTCCACTATTTCAGAAATTTTAAAAACTAGCTATTTTAAACTTGGGTTCCAAGAGAAAAAGAAATACTTCAGATGAATTAATTGCTATACCTTGAAAAGTCAATTTCACTTTTTTGACCAAATATGCTAGAAATAATGGAACCCATACTACCATTAATATTCCAGCATTACCCCCAAAACAAGAGCAAGTAAAATCATGCTCAGGATTCTTTGATAATAGGAAACAATACCTTCTTAGAAGGCAAATAAAAGAAATTCAAGAACAGTAACAATGAAGAAAAGAATGTACAAAAAGTTTCAGAATTCTAGCATTATAAGATTATGCTTAATAATCACAGGACTCTCAATGATCACACAACTGTCATAAAGTGAAAGTTAAAATTATTCTTGGTAAATTCATGTGTCTGTACAAAGCATCATCTTCAGGTTACCTTGGCTTGACTTAAAGACCTTGTCATTTGAATTTTTCATGAAAGTTCTCTGCAGCTTGAAAGCTTGAAGTTGTTCTCTGGTGTGCAGTTCTAGGCTCCTGCACACTGTGTGATTAATGGCAGCTCACTTGATTAGTTTAAATCTGGAACATAAATTTTAATTCAGCTTCTTTTTTTTCCCCCTTAACAGTTTTGCCTGGCATTCCTGTCATGCACAGGCAAAACCTTTTTTTAGAAGGAATAAATCCTGATGGATTTGAGAGAAATAAGTCATCTGGGAACAGAAACTAGTAAATACAATGCCACATTTTAATTTTAGAGACCATATGCTTAAAGAAAGATGGATTCCTCTTACCTGAGATTGAACAATGTTTTTCAAAGTCCCTGGAGTTTGGCTATATAGTTGTTGATCAATGGTTATTTGTATCACAATTTTAACAGACAGGATCACCAACTTAGCTTTTAGAGTCTGAAATCAAAGTCTCCACACTTTTCTATTATGATTTGGGTGTTTGTACATCTGATTAACCACAGAACCCAAAAGATCTGCAAAGTGCCACAGAGCAATGAGCTTCCATAAGGGAAGTATTTTAATTTTTTCCAACACTTTCTGAACAGTTATGTGAATTAGATGTAGCCTGCTGAAGTCAATGGCTAGGTGAAATATAATTAGTAAAAGTGATTTCCCTCTCATGAAAGCCCTATATCCTGAGAACACAGCAGGTGCTCCGCTGCCAAGGAGAAGGGGTGTTCAGAAGGGACCATTGCCAGTTAGTTCTGATGTTAGTGAGATACCTGGGTAGAAAAGCAGGGCTCCAGAGTCCCTGGGCTGTGGTCAAAAGCTCCCTTCCCCCTGTGCTCAAAGTCTCAATCATTTGAATGTATCTCCTTTGCAGTGTCTGTGGAAATGTTCATAAGTCTAAATAAAAATCAGGTGCCATTTCACATTAGTACTGAAAATTTAGCTCTAGCATTCCTGGTGAGAAGTGACAAAATCAAGCAAACGATTTTATTCATCTCTGGGCTCTATCACATTCAAGAGAAGATAGGTTGCTAAAAATACAACAATCCCTGTTCACTTTATTGCTATGGTCTAAGCAACTGTGGCTACTTAATGATTTTCTGTATCATCTAAGACAAGCAAATCAAGAATTCCATCTAGAGCAGTTATTGCAGAAATATACTGTGTTAGGTCCCAGTTAAGCTTGTTGATTCGAAGTATTTTTCCTAAAAAAAAAAAAAAAAGTACAAAAATACTTCTCACTGAAGGTAACTGAGAAATTGCTGGACATGAAGATGAAGATACACTTCTTTTCTGAGACAGTACACTTTATGATTCACAGGATAACTTGCATCACACGCAATTTAATGAAAGCTCTCAAATAAGCGATTTTATTCCTATCCATGATTGCAGACATTTACAAAACCATAACATCTGAGTTCACCTTAAAAAATAACTTATATAAAGCAGTGATATACACAGCACAAAATAGTTCAGGGAGGGGCAGGAGCAACTTTTAATAATTAAAATGTAAACGTGAAAAAAAGGATGGAATAAAAGTCCCTACTTAGTTCTACTTAAGATGTCATGTGATAATATTTTACAATGTCCTGTGGGTAATGTACGTATGTGCCTATGTCCATAGAACATACACACATACACTACATTCTCTTTCCCACACATATACATACACAGATAATCATTTGCAGTTCAGTTGAGGGCAATTCTAAAATATGCCGCTCCGTACAGTTGTTCGAATCACGTTGGGACCCGCTTTCTTCACAAAATAGGGGAGAGAGCAGGAAATAAAAAGGTTGGTTTGGTGTGACTGAGATTTCTTTGTTTAACTGTACACTGTGATGAATAATTTTCTTCTGTAGTAGTTCTGTGAAGGGCTGACTCACTGTGGTTGTCATGAGGAGACTCGGTAATGGATCACACGCTCATTGTCATGCTAGGGGAGTACTGGAAGGAAAGAAGAATCCATATTTTAACAACAATTTTTCTGCAGACCACCAGCGTTCCCCTTGGTAAACAATAGTCACTGAATTTTAATCTCTTTGATGCACAAGCTTTTAACCTTATACGGCATAAACAGCAGAAAGCAGAAAAAGAGCGAAACTACATAAATTGACTGTCCTGAAATTTCAAATATTTTCTCTGGAAAGCAACCAGTTGCACTTACTCTCTGAATTTAGGGGGTTGTTAATTACCTAGTCCCTAAGCTTCCTCCTTCTCGCCAGACTCATGTTTCATGGGCCCTTGTAACAGTGTGGATAAATGTAGTTCGGGGCTGAATCATAATAAAGTATGAGGGATAGGATAGTCTTGGTTATCTGTTAGCTGTGTAAATTTAGGAGTTTATTAACCTCTCTGTGCTTCAGTTTCTGCACCTGTAAAATAGTCTTAATGATAGTATGGATATTAAAGGGGTTTGGGGAGGATTGACTACATAAAACTCTTAAAACCATGTACTGAATACACAGAAAGTGCTCAGTACATATGAGATTAATAGTGTAAGGGAAATGAAATAAACTCCCAGCTGGCTGTGAGAAGTCCTCATTAAAGCTGTTAGAATACGTAAGAGTCTGATGTACACTTTAGCATATAAACTTATTCCCTGAAGCTATGGTTCCAATCTTAATACCCAGGGGCACTGTGGTTATATATTACTTTTCAGGTTGAGGCTGACCATTGGAAAAAGGTGAGAAATTGGAAAAGTGGTCTCACAAAGATTAAGGAAAAAAAATGACAATCAATTTGATACTTAAGCCAATCTACCTTCATACTTTTGAGGCACAGAAAGTTCTAGAGTAGCACTGCTTGACAGAACTTACTTCAACAGAGGATGTGTTTTACTATCTGTGCTGTCCAGCACAAAAGCCACCAGCCACAGGTGGCAAGTGAAGCACAAGATATGTGGCTAGTGCTACCGAGGAACTAAACTTTTAATGTTACTTAATTTTAATTTACATATCACCATCTTGGACAGTGTACTCTAAAATCATCTGTGATGGGAGGAGGAGCATCTATTTCCAAATGGAAATGGTCTTGGGATGAGGTATAGTTGATTTACAATGTTCTCTCAATTTCTGCTGGGTTTTAGATTTATGAGCTCTTACATATTTAAAAATTTTATTTTTTTATTTTTTTAGGACCACACCCACAGCATATGGAATTTCCCAGGCTAGGGGTCAAATAGGAGCTGGAGCTGCCAGCCTGCGCCACAGCCATAGCAACACCAAATCTGAGCCGTGTCTGCAATCTACATCTCAACTCACAGCAACACCGGATCCTTAACCCATTGAGCGAGGCCAGGGATTGAACCCACATCCTCATGGATCCTGGTTGGGTTCTTCAACCACTGAGCCATGAAGGGAACTCCTTAAATGTTTTATTAAAACCCTGAGAGGACAGGGCAAGAAGGAATTCTTTTTAACATGGTAATAATATTTGAACAGAAAGAGGCAGATAAAGTCAGAGGGTTTGATCCCAGTCTGTTGGGTCTCAAACAGGAACAGCATGACCCTGGGAAGGGGAGTATGAACTTGAAAAAAGGGAGCAGATGGCACAGAATGAAGTGAATTCCAAATGAGCTGAGGTACTGCAGAAACCAGAAATGAAGCATTAAGTTGTGTGTTGCATAAGGGTGGGTTTATTAATAGGGAGAAAGCAGGATTTCCCAAGTAAGAGAACAGGGTGAGTGTGGCTCTCCTGGCAGAAGTCTGGACCAGAAGTCATTAGAGTTTAATCTAGGGCTCAAAACAAAATACCCTCATTGATCCTGTGTAAAAGTAGATGACTAGGCCTGAAAACGGGTTCCATGGACCCTAGGGGGAGGTCAAATCAAAGAAAAATCTACTTGTTAATCACTTAATAACCTCAAATTACCTTTCGGGATAGGAAAGCTCAAATATATACATTGCTGATCCTCCATGTCGGATTACAGTGAGGAGGGTAATCAAACAGGGAGAATGCCAGAGAGGAGAGAGAGGTTTCAGTTTGATGGAAAAACGTCTCCTCTTTTATCCTTGATAGTGGTAGCAAAAAAAGCAAAGCAAAACCAAACCAAAAACACCAAACAATCATAGACAAGGACTAATGAGGTGGAGCCCACCCTGGCCCTGTTCTAGGAGGGGGATCTTCCCCCAGCTTATCAGGAGATGGCACACAAATCCCCCCTACAGATAATGACCGCACGCGGCCACGAGCCTTTCACAACTGATGGTTGACTAAACAATTGTATTTTGGGATTTGACTTGTAGGGGCCAAACTAACCACAAGAAGATAAATGGATACCCAGGTTTTATTAAAAGTAGAAAAAAGTTAGAGAATATGGCAAAATGGGCATAGGAAAATTTAATCGATGATTCTCTGGCTACTGGTAGTTACTGTAAGAATTGGTGAACAATCCGTGCTGCCTAGAACCCTCTGAGATGAAGGATGTGTGCTCTCCTGTGCTGTCCAGGACAACAGCCATTAGCCACACGTGGCTACTGAGGTCTTAAAATGCAGCTAGTGTAATTTAGGAACTGAAAATTTAAAATGTATTTAATTTTTTCATTAACGAAGAGTTGATTTAAATGTTTCTTCAATTTCTGGTGTATTTCATTTTAAATAGCTCAGCTAGATCATCAATCCTTATTTTAAGACAAAGTTTTCCCTGGGTGTATTATGCCTATCTAAAAACAGCCACAGGTTTTAAAAACTTTTCTGAAAGGACTTCAAAGGGTATGTCTGAAAAAAATTTCTGGGTAAGTCATAATTAATTCTAGAGACCATCTCATTCTGAATAACAGGATTTAAAAAATGTCTGAATCCTTTTTTATAAGGATTTATAAGGATTATTCCAGTTCATTCACATATCATGAAACATTAGGGAATATACTTAAGAATATATTATAGCCTTCATTCTAATTATGCATATATGCAAACCGAACTGCACATTCTCTGCTCCCAAGCATGTCTATTGGTGGCTCCCATCTTTTAACACTGGCCATTGTTAAGACTGCAAACCTGCGATAATTCAGGTGTCTTAAGTGAAGCTTACAGAATAATGAGAACTTGTTACAGATACACTGGGAAGTTAAAGAGAGTTAGGCTTGTTCAGGGAAGAATCTGAGTGGAAAATAGGGTACGACAAGGAAGTCAGGGCCAGAGCAGTCAGAACGGATGGCAGCACACAATACAACTCAGAAAAATGAGCAAGAATTTAATAGAATTAAATTTTTTAACACTACGGGTAATGGCAAAACGATGCTCAAAGTGTATCTGGTACCGTAAAATAGACTGCACGCCTGCGTGACTGTCTTTACAAGTGAGGGGCCATATGCACTGCTCAGGCCGGAAACAGCTTGTCTGCTGCTGCCTTTCTTGAAACTGCTTTAACTCAGGGAAATCACAGAATTCTGGGAAACGCACAGAATGTGCAAGCACAAAGGAATATTGCTATTGCTATTCAAGTAGAGGAGAAGTGGCTTATGGTTTTCCAGAAATAACGGAAGAGTAGGTGTTGAATGGTGTATCATATTTAGACATAAAACATTCATGGTGTACGGTCCTGAGACCACACTGCGATGTTTCTATTGTACAATGACATGTATGTTACATAAATAAACATGTTTGTGCCAGAATCCTGGTATGTCAGGTTGCGCTGCTTCCAAACTATTCTGTGGGTCTGGTTCTCCTCCATCAGATGGTAAAGTGGCTTTAAAAGCTATTGACAGTGTCAGTGTTTGGCTTAGCACACACACAAAAAGGAAAACCTAATGGTATAATTCTAAACATGTACACTAATTTGTTTTACCTTTTAATGTAAAACATACTTTGAAAGGGCATGTCTTGGTGAACTAGAGAATGTATTCTACCCAGTTCATGTCCCATGGATTCCATCAGAAATACTAAGTCTTTGAGCAACATGCATACATTTCTGTTGATATATTTCAAGAACACTTCAGATCTTATACTGCATTTCTGTTTCTAAACATTTATGTAATATTTTATTGTCTTAATGAGAAGTGATAGTACAGGTACTCTGAGCCAAACTAAAGTGAAACAGATCTAGTCCATATGTGACTATAAAAAAAAATTGGGCATATGTGATTTCTTTATAATAACAGAAAATGACAAAAGGCAGTAAGGGTAATAGAAAATGATCAAACACCTTGTTTATAAATCCTATTTGATGCCATGACTTTAATATCTTGTCTGCTCAGTTGATTACAGCTGAGCGCCATGGAGAAAATACTCTGCTAAATTAATTCAAGATATAAGACTAACTGCTTTACTTGAGGCATGAAGCACAAATTTTTGAACTAAGTAAGCCTTTTTGTATTCTGTATTTTCAAAACCAAACATTTTTTAGAGTTTGAACACTAGGGGGCATCTTTGTTTCTTAAAGGCCTTGCTTTCCATCAAAAAAAAAAAAAAAAAAGGCTGAATGTGAAACATTTTTTTGGTTCATGTTTTTCTGTATAAGGCATATTGGCATTGCCTGGTTTCTGCCTTTGGGACATTTGTTGCTATATTAAGTACATTAAGTAGCATGTGTGGATTGACTGGGATAGTGTCTGTACATAACAATCAGTAAATAGATGTTTGCTCCTATCCTAAGCCTCTTCTATGGTTAAATTTCAAGATAAAGACTGACAAACCCCCCAAAAGCAGACTGCTCAAAAATCTGTGCTTTTCAGACTTAGGTGCATGAAAAACCACTAGAATTTGATTTGGATGTTTAGTCATTAGAAATCTTATCTTTTTGAATTCATTACATGGTTCTACTTTTCCTTAGTGACAGTAAAGCTAGCAGTGGAGATAGCTAACCTCTTTACTTCCTGACGGCCTTACTACACGTGTCAGCAGTGAATCTCTTCTGCCACCTTCTCTGTCTTCTCATTAGTCCATCTTTTAAAAAAGTGCAAACAAAAACGTGTGGATATGATAGAGGAAGACACAGATAAGACTGTTAGTCACAGCTCGGAGATAGAAGAATGGAGCAGCTAGTGTGGCCCTGCTTCCAAGGCCAGATTCCCCTTCAAGTGGTGGTGCAATTTCTCAACCACCATCCCAGTATTTCTCCTGAGGGGACTTTCTAGTGGGGACAGGAGAGAGGAAGGGGGGAAGAAGAGGGAGCTTTGGTTTTCTGGTAACTCTGCACAGCAGTATGGCATTTTACCTGCTCTATGGCCTTAAGGGTAGCGAGGCTGGACCAGGAGTGGCCGTCTGGTCTACGCATACAGTCACAAAAGGACCTGCTATTCAGCATGTGCATAGTCCATTGGGGTGAAAGGGTGAGGCTGGTGTTTATTCTGCACACAGTAGTATTAAGGTCCACTCTGATTCTCTGATCCCCATAAAGAGCTTTCTGTTGCCCATTCTGAAGCAGCTCCCCTCTCTGACAAGCAAGGTGGCAGTCACCAAGGACAAATCAAGGAAGGAAGTGGGGAGAGTTCTCCTTGTTCCTGTCCTAAAGTTAAAGTCATGTGGGACTTTTAAATAGTTGTATTCTCCAATACAAAATTATTTCCTTGGTGCTCTTAAAATACCAGGTTTACATCTATTATAGCACTTTTTAATCTGACATATGGTTTAATTGTTGTGTAAACATGTTCTTACCATCAAATTGCATTTTTTGAGGTTGGGATGTGTTATATGTATTTCAGAATACTTCGTTCTTAACCTACTGCTTTGCATAGAGCAGGCTCAATAAACGTTGAATTGAACTGAATTAATTATCATATACCTCACTGAATTACACCATTTTATTGCTGGAAGAATCAGCATAAGATGAAATTAATGTCTATAAAGCGAACATTAATTAATTAAAATTGACTAATTTGTCCACAATCTTGAAGGAAACTAGTGAAAGGACCCGGCTCTAAAAATTCCGTAATTCTAAGCACTATGAAAAACAACATAGTTTCTCACATTTTTCTATTTCTTCATCACTGATGGGCTAATCTTTTGATTTATTTTATTTTATTTATTTTATTTTATTTGTCTTTTTGCCTTTTATATGGCCACTCCTGTGGCATATAGAGGTTCCCAGGCTAGGGGTCTAATTGGAGCTGTAGACGCCAGCCTACACTACAGCCACAGCAACACCAGATCTGAGCCGCATTTGCGACCTACACCACAGCTCATGGCAACACTGGAGCCTGAACCCACTGAGCGAGGCCAGGGATTGAACCCGCAACCTCATGATTCCTAGTCGGATTCATTAACCACTGAGCCACGACGGGAACTCCTGATTTTTTTTTTTTAAACAAATGTTTATGTATACCTTCTTTGTCCTTACTAACCATATATATCATGCAAATAAAAGACAAACTAAAGATCAGCATAATTTTATGTCTAGCTTTAACAGAAGTAAAGTCTAAAAGCAGGGGAAGTCTTGTCCCATGCTAGGTCAATACTGAGAAGTAAAAGAACATCTTGGGTTCCATCTGGGGAGGCAGCCATTCTCTGCAAAACAGATACTAGCCACTGACTGTGATGGTATCGTCTCTGGTAAAGGCTGTTAGGGCAAAGCGAAGGTAGTTTTCTCTTCTGATTCTCTTTATAGTTTGGCAGATCTTCCATAATAAATTTGAATGAGAGCAATACTTCTTTTGGAGGTACTGATCCTATTAATATGAAACTAGTTTGGGTTTTGAAGCCTTTTATTCCAGCTGAGTGGTTCTTAGCAGAGAATGTCCATCAGCATCACTGATGAAGCTTTTTCACATGTGAGTACGCCCAGCCCCACTCCAGGAAACTCTCACTCACTGGGTCTAGAGAGGGTTCTGGGAAATGATATTTAAAAAAATTCTAGTGATGCTTCTAATGTGAAATATTAGTTATGACTCAATAAGCCCTTGCAAAAGGATGTCACATGGTTCATTTGGTCCCTCTAATGCCTAGCACATGGCTTTATCCTGTGCTAAGTGCTCAGAAAACGAGTGAATGAATTATATTGCTTCTTGGCTGGATCCGGTCCACAGTTCTGTGGAGACAGGAAATGATACTGTCTTTCTCTTAATATTACAATCACCCTCGAAAGATGACTAGAGTATCCAGTTCGGGTTAAATGTAAACAATATAACAGGAAAAGTCTAGTGTGTGATGTATAGATATCTTAGAGATAATTTTCAGAGTCTTAAAGACAGTGCTGAGAATAGATGTGGTTTTGCAGTGATCCAAGACATTTCAGTAATGTTAAAATGTATAAAAGCTATCAAATATGCCAACTGTTTCTAGTATGTTTCTTTACAGTGGATGTTCTCTCCAGGAAAACCAGTATTATAGTTTTTGTCTTGATAAATATGTACATAGTAAAATTTTTATTTTTTAAAATGTTTTCAAAGAAATGCCACTTAATTTTCGAAGTTTTAAAAGACCAACCTATTGAACTCTATTTAGCTTAACAGTCATAATGGCTTTATGTGTTTATTCCAAAGGAGAGCTTCAGAAATAAAATCTGGATATAATAATGTAGTCAAAGGAATACTTACACTCTCACTCTGAAAAGGATTTAAGAAATTTCCCCCCATTTCGCCATCATCCCTCGGGGTGCCCGGCTGATTACTCAGGCTCATATTATTGGGAGAATTCTGTAAACAAGATTCAGAAAACAAAGCATTTTGAAGACGTTTATTTCCCTTTTGCACTGTACTATTTCAAACATGGAATCTACAGCCTCATTTCTGAGGACAAAGCAGACTTAGAATTTCAATCTCAGACGTCTACCAGGTATTCTAGTTCATTCTTTGCACTTTGACAAGTAATCATGCTTTTCCAAATGAAAATGAAAAAACAGAAAACTCCAAATAACTCCTCATGACTCTTTTTCTTGGTCTCAGAATCAATATTTATTCAATTTCTCACCTTTGGTTTGTAGAGTTCCTAGACTCTGGAGAGTTTAAGAAACATTCCTAGCCGGGGCATGATGAAGGGTGTGATGGGACAATAACTTCCCTGGGCATTTTACTAATCAAACTTTGAAAGGCCACTGTTTTAATAAGCATTTACCTTTAATTCTACACACAGTTTACATAGTAACACCACTTCTACCATTGTATTTACATGAATCATAAGGAAAAAAGGAAAAGAGATACCTATATTTCAGAACAAGAGAAATACCTTAGGACATGGCTAATTCAGTACGTAGTTACAGAGGAAAAGAAGGCTCAGAAGTGGGGTGCTACCATTTGTTTGAATAGATTTTCTTGAGGAAACAAAGACAAAAACTTCTTGACCGCACCTGCAAAATGCTCAAGTTCCTACACCAGGGATTGAACTCGTGACACAGCAGTGACCTGAGCCACAGCAGTGACAATACTGAATACTTAACCCACTGAGCCACCAGGCAACTCCTTGAAATTTTTAAGATAAAATGGCTGATAGTAGCAGTTTAGTCAAACACTAAGATAGCAGTATGTTCCTTTAAATCCTACTTAAATTTTCTGGTCTAATTATTACTGTTGGATTTTAGGCATGTGAGGTCATCTGACACTCCACATCCATAGGAAATACAGAATGCTAGTGGCATGTTCACACAGGATTACAACTGTGACTGAGGGGCTTTTACTTGTAAAAATAAACTTCAAGGTTAAAAACTTTCACTTGTTATTGCAAATGGAAGACCGGTTTTAGATTTTTTTCCTAAGCCACTGCCATTTTATATTCTGTTTCTGAATAAGTTTTTAGATTTTTTTTTAAAGAAAATTGCTCTGAGGCTTCTGACTTAAACCAAGTTATGTCATAAAAATGAAAATTTCATGAATGAGTTATCCCCTGAAGAATATGTGCCTTTTAAAAATATGGTTAAACTGTAAAGCAGAGACGGATAGATGAGCTGGTAGAAATAGAGCTTGTCTCTTGTCCTGCTGTGCACCCCACAAGGAGGATCTGAGAACAAGGATCCTCTGAAGTCCACAGGAGCTCCATTTGCCAGTGAACCCCAGGGCTAGGGAACCACAGTTTAATGGCATAAAGAGGATTCTATTTTTTTTAAATAAATTTTTTCTTGGAAAATGTTAGCTTCCCAAGTATAGAGAAAAGTAACTATACTTTGAAATGAACATGAGTAACTTGATTTTATGAAAAAAAATTAAGTACAATTAACTAAACTATAACTCATTAATAAAGCTATCAACTGTGCTTTTCAAAATTTATTGAGGTACAGTTGATTTACAATGTTGTGTTAATTCCTATACAGCAAAGCGATTCAGTTATACATACATATATATAAAGAATATATATATTCTTTTCCACTATGGTTTATTACAGGATATTGAATATAGTTCCCTGTGCTATACAGTTAAGACCTTGTTGATCCTTTCCATATGTTATTGTAATAATCTGGATCTACTAACCCCAATTCCCGTGCATCCCTCTTCACCCTCACTGCCCCCACCAGCCAGCAATCACAACTCTGTGTTCTCCTTGTGTGAGTCTGTTTCATAGATGGGTTCCTTTGTGTCCTATGTATAGACTCTACCTATAAATGATATGGTATTTGTCTTTCTCTTTCTGACTTACTTAAATTATTCATTTAGTATGATAATCTCTAGGTCCATCCATGTTACTGAGAATGACATTATTTCATTCTTTCGTATGGCTGAGTAGTATTACATGGTATATGTATATATGCGTATATATATGTGTGTGTGTATATGTATGTATGTGTGTATTGAATATAGTTCCCTGTGCTATACAGTTAAGACCTTGTTGATCCTTTCCATATGTTATTGTAATAATCTGGATCTAATAACCCCAATGAACAAAGCCAGAGATTTAACCTACATTCTCAGAGACAACACTGGGTCCTTAACCCTCTGAGCCACAATAGAAGCTCCAGGACATTTTTTTTTTTTAAGATCTGAAGTGATCGCTGCAAAATGTTGTGAAAACAACAAAAGGTTGCTCCGTGGGGAGTCTTAAGGAAATTGTGCTGTGCATGGGCACTGGGTGACCCAAGGAAGATAAGAGCCAAAGATATACTCAGTATAGGTATCTGAGGAACAGCTAGGGCAGTGGTTCCGAACACCAGCCTGGAGTAGGTTATGAGGGTGGGTAGCAATGAATTGTATGTATGTTGCATTTAACTGTAGCTATGATTGTGTGTCTATAGCAGATTTCATCATCAAGGCAGGACTATAATGCACAAAAAGGCACTCCAATTTCTTGAGCTCATAGAGGGTAGGGAGCACAAAAGAATACAAATAAAGATTACTTTTAGCTACATAATGAGGCATTTTGGTGGCATTTCATACTTTAGTTGATGTGTACTTCTCTACTACTTAAATTCTTATAGTATAAGAACTGAGCTTGAAGAAGTATAGTTAAGATTATACTGACCCATTTTTAAGGGGTTTTATTACATTTTCACTCATGGGAATGTTTTTCCCTTAAGCTATGACATCATATGAATGTTATTTTTAAGCATACATATGCACACTCACACTTTGTTCTGGTTAACACATTTAATTCTTTTAAGCTCTCAGTTCTCTAATTTTATTTTGAAGGTATTCTTTCATATTATCTCTTAATTAGTAAGTTAATGTCTCTTCTTCCACCTCTCCCCAGAAATTGTTCCAAGCGTTTTCAAGCTTCTGTTAGAAAAGTGAACACATGTAGACACTTTGGCTCTGCTTATAATTGGAATAAAGTCATTGACATTATTCTAAAATCTTTGAATTGATTTCTCACAGGCTGCCAATAACAAGTTTTGTGGACTCTGCCACCCTCTCAAAGACCAGACTGCCAGTCTTGGTTCTCCAGGGGGTACAGGTGAGCTAGACCACAGGCTACACACCTGCAATGATGGCAGAGATCTATAGTTGGAGACTAATTCCCTTGTAAATGGTGTGAGATCTTTAACTGGAACTGTCATTCTTGAGCTCAGAAAGCTCCAGGTTGAAAAGACTCCTTTGATAATTTATTAAGCATGACATGATCAGATTTTTGCCTTCTCTGATATGGTTGTTTTCAAACTCAAAAATAGAAGTGTTCAGTAGCTTAATGTGAACGGCAGAATTTATTTAGGTGATTTCCTTCTAAGAGGAAGGTAAGTCATATGCTCCTTTCCAGCCCCAACCCCTAAAATCACTCCAAGGGAAAATATTTTTGTACCGCTGATTAAATGAATGACTTCTCAGTTGCAGGAGGGATGAAAAGAATTTTACATTTTTTTAAACAAAAAGACTTTTAAATTAAAAATGAATCCTGCATGTTTGAGAAAGAGGCATATGAGTTTGATGAGAAAGTACTCAACTGAGCAAGAAATAATTTAAATATCATTAGGAGCTTGAGTTCACTTTGCCACTGAAAAAGTGCTGTCAAAACGCAGTTGGCAGTGTGAGTTCGTAGCCTTGCCCACAGAAGACAGTATAATGAGGAGGATGATACTCCATATCTGTATAGCGCTTCATAGCCCTTAGCTATGTTCACACTTGATTCTCAATAATTTTATGAAGTAGGTAGAGAAGGAACTTTGGGCTCTATTTAATGACAAAGGAAACTGAGCCCAAGTGAAATCAAGTAATGCGTTGCCACGACTTGTAAGAAGTAAAACCAGGCTTTCTGATTCTTAATTCAGTGTTCTTTATTTACCTTACATATAAAATGGATAAAATAGGGCATATTTACAATAAAAAGTAGGGAAAGCCTTGAAGCAGTGCTATCACACAATTTCTAAATATGGAGTAAGAAATTAAAAAAAAACCCATACTACTGATACTTGACAAAGTACAGATTTAATTGGAGAATTATGAAGATACCTACAGCCAGAGACCCAAGAGGGATTTTGAACAAAACTGCCAACCAGTAATGGTCAAGATAATCTTTTGATTCATGAACAAGAATGACTAGAAGAAGGAATAGGATGGAAAGGAATGAACCCAAGAAAAGGAAAAAGGAAGAAGAGTTTCTTGAGATAGCTGGTGGAAAAGGAAGAAGATGGGAAGGTGGGGAAAAACTTGGCTAGCTTGGAGTAAAAGACTTACATGATGAGTCTATAAGTGGAAAGAGGGACGGAAAAAATAATTGGGAGTGGAGTACACTGGTGTATGCTTGAAGCTGCTGATTACAGATAAAGTGACTATAGTGCGGCAGGGATGTGACAGACCATAGTGGTACCATCACCCAGACAGCCTGCTTAGAGCCTGAAGCCAATGAAGTGGGGGCAGGGCTGAAATGAGATAACTAGGAGCCCATCTGAAGGTGGATGCAACTAATCATTTCTAGTACTGGCATGGTTATTCCTTGGGGATAATTGCTATGTTAATAGAAATTATTCAAACTTTGCTTTGTAAAAGTTTTGCCTGACTATATATGTTTGCTCTCCTTAGTTATACTGAGGTTCTTGAGGGCAGAGCCATATGTTGTCTATCTTTGGATTTTCATAGCCCAGAATAATGCCTTGGCACATTAATATTAACTGAATGAATTCCTGCATGAGTGTAAACCATTTGAGGCCACAGACTGTCTGTATTTAAAGAAGTCTTTTGCATTTCCCCATAGCGCACAAGGCAATACCCAATACACAGAAATACACCACGGGTGATCAATTAATACTTAAAGAATGAGCAATACATCAGTAGGCAAGAGAATGTTATCAGCAGTGGGTACAGTGTGGTGGGAAAATGTTTCTGGAAAGAGCAATATGAAAATAAACACAAAAGGAACAGCAACAGAACTGACATGAGAGTAGATTAGAAGATGGTATTTAATCCGTCATTATGACCCTTTAAGTTTGTAAAAGCGCTTTATAAATTACAAAGTACAGTCCCATGTAGAATTCTGTTTACATCTATGTAATGTACAAGGTTATGGGTTGTTAGTGGAAATTTGGGGAAGATGGCTTTAAGCAACCTAGGTGCTCCCACCTTTGTGTAATGAAGAATTATCTTTAGATATTAGAATATGGATCTCAAATATAACTTGAGATATTTTATTATGACCACAGTGCACAACTCAGCTAATACCAATTTTTAGATACCTAAGAGAGCCAATACAATCATGGTTATCTGATTTGTAAAGGTGCTTCCCAGAAAGAACGCTCCAATGGAATTTTAGAATTAATCTTATTTTGAAAGCAAGCATTGTGAGGGCTTACCTCATAGTATTTCTCACAGAGGTAAGATAGTGCCCATTATATATACTTACCTATTTTTAGAAAAGAAAAAGACCTTTCTGATTGTTCCTAAACACAGACATTCAAAGTGAATGTACAACTGTGAGGCATGCAGATACCATGTCAGGATGCCAATTAAACTCCCCCCGCCGCCGCTTTTAAGTAAGTCTTAATCTAAAAGTTTCTGTAGCTCGGTTTTATTTTCCCTGGCATCAGGAATTTTACTTTATTATACATGAATATAATTCAAGTGGAATTAAAAATGAAGTCATCCTTTAATGAATTTCTGTATTTATTGATATAAAACAGGCTTCCAGAAGAGTCATTCTAGTGGTAGTTATAATTAGTTCTTATTAGCCATTCTAAATATATATTTGAACCACAGAGAACTATTTAAAATTTACCATGACCTAAAAAGAATTTAGGTATTCTTCAAAAAAAAAAAAGGCACCTTAGCAAAGGACTAATTTTAAATACTCAACACATTGAAGGAAGACAAACACTGACATATACTATTAGAAGGCTTACTTTCCTACTTGTATTAATACAGTTTTCCTCTAGGGGTTCCCATTGTGGCTCAGCGGGTTAAGGACCCAGTGTTGTCTCTGTGAGCATGTGGGATTGATCCCTGGCCTAGCTCAGTGCGTTAAGGGTACAGTGTTGCTGTGGCATAAGCCTTAGCTGCAGCTCCAATTCGACTCCTGGCATGAGAATTTCCTTATGCCACAGGTGCAGCCATAAAAAAAAATTCCCTTACTTTCTTACTCTATTTTGTGGAACTGTAATAATGATTGACGACATCAGCATTGCCTGATAATGGTTTGAAAGAAAAAGGAGATGTATAAATGGAATGCCTTTACAACATATAATGACCACTTTTTCAAACTTGGCCGTTTTCATGTTGTTCTAGACTTGTTTACATTTTCAAAAGATTATCTAAACTATGATAGTCTGTTTTACAAATGTGTAACATTGTAATGTGATTAAATGGATTATTTACTTGAATCATAAATTAATCATGTGTAGTAATGCTTTAAATGAATCTTAGCATGTTTTGAAAAATTTTTTTTTTTAAATGGCTGTACCCATGGCATTATGGAAGTTCATGGGCCAAGGACTGAATCGAAGCCACAGCTGCAACCCATGCCACAGCTGAGGCAACGCAGGATCCTTTAATCCACTGTGCTGGGTCAGGGATTGAATAGTGCCTCTGTGGCAACTTCAGCTGCTGCAGTCAGATTCTTTTTTTTTTTTTTCTTTTTGTCTTTTCTAGGGCCGCACCCACAGCATATGGAGGCTCCCAGGCTAGGGGTCTAAATCAGAATTGTAGCTGCCAGCCTACGCCAGAGCCACAGCAACATGGGATCCGAGCCGTGTCTGCGACCTACACCACAGCTCACGGCAATGCTGGATCCTTAACCCACTGAGGCCAGGGATCGAACCTGCAACCTCATGGTTGCTAGTGGGATTCGTTAACCACTGAGCCACGGTGGGAACTCCAGCAGTCAGATTTTTAACCCATTGCACCACAGTGGGAACTCCTGAAGTATTCCTAAAAGATGCATTTTACCCTTTCCCACAGATTTTATGCATTCATATTTCAAACTTCCACTTAATTATATCTGACCTTCTACTTTCAAACTGTTGTTCAAGAACAAAATTCATGGCATTACTCTAATAATCTGTAAGAGTTCCTTGTGGAACAAAACACAGATAAAAAACCAATACAGAATACTCACCTTGGAAATACTGTCCATGTCTCCTGAGCCTAAAACAAAATGTGGAAAGAAAGCCTTGATTAGGTAATGAGTCCATTTTTTACTAAGTACTCCTTTAATAAAAACAAAATGCGATCGTGCAATACACTGTATGTATTTTCCATGTATATCTCCTGGATGTTTGAACCTGAAAAAATTACTTTGCTCTTATACTGTGTAGTAAGCATTATGTGATGGCAAATGCAAGGAAGAGTTGCACATCTAGTTCCCAATCACCTACTTTTTTTGGTAACAGCAGAATGAAAAATTCTTGCTGTTATCAATTCCCGAAAGTGAACGACTAGACATATATATCGTACACAATTCAAAAATGTGTATACTGATACATATACGTACATATATTTATAGATATGTAAATAGAGAGCAAAAGAGATATGTCTGTTTTCTGAAATGGTGTTTTTGTAAACCTGATAAAATATAAAGTAGACACTGGCAACAATATCTGAAAATGTTCTGAACCATATTTACTATAATAACCAAAATCAAAGTATTCTTAATAATGTTAAAAATCTGACAATGATAATATTCATGGCAATCCATAAAAATTAATAATGTCTTCAAAATATAATGTTTTAGTTTTATTTTAATTCTTAGAAAAAATGGGCAATCAATACTAATTTCTTACTTAAGAAATGGAAATTATAACTTAGGTAAAAAGAACAGTAATCAGATCCTTGCCACGATTTTAGTTTTAACTATTTAAAGTTTTCCAGGCATGAAAATATCACAATATTTTAATAGTACAGCATTCAGTTGAAAGTTAAAATAACAAGGGCTTATTAACCCAATTAATTTATAAATAGGCATAATAAATGGCTAAATACTGAACGCAGTTATGAATAAATATACACAATAATACTCATTATAGATGACAAGTATATGTAAAATTATTCTTCAAATTCTATTCTAGTGAATAATATAACTGAGAATGTTCCATGACCAAATGTCATCTTTTTGTGAATGATTTTACAAGTCAAAAGATTAGAAGTGAATTACTTGATAATAAATTAGAAAGTGAAATTCTAGAATGGCGCTGTCCAGTAGAACTTGGTGTGATGATGGAAATAGTTCTTTGCCCTGTCCATTATGACAGCCATTAGCACATGTGACTACATGCATTTGATATGTGGCAGTGCCAACAGAGGAAGTGAATTTTACATTAATTTAAAATTAAATAGTCACACATAACTAGTAGCTTCCATAATTGGATAGTGCAGATTAATATTCTTAAATCTAGGCAAAAGAAGCATGGATCCTTAAAAGCACAAAAGTGTCTCAAAGTTTTGTAATAGCTCTTTAGCCATGTATAATATACTACTACTACTAATATAATACTGTTTTTCCAAGTATCAGAGGATGGCATTTCCTGATCTAGGGTGGGGTTGTAAAGTCTGTGTATCACCTGAGTGACTCATGGGCATAGTTTCTCCAATTTAGGTAAAAAAAAAAAAATGGTAACAGGTAAAAGATGTGATAAAAAAAATTATCACAAACTTCAAACCACACTTGTAAAGTAAGCTTATGATGTGAAATGATGATGATAAGCACAGACATAAATATCTTTCTTTCTGCCTTTTCATTTGGCCTGCCTATATATACAGCATACTGTGTGTGACCAGGTCAATCGTGTATGACTTGTCTCTAGTTCTCAGTATTGGGAAACTTTTTGTTTCCCTTGAGCATACTTGGACGCATTTGGTAAGAAAATAATCATTTATGAAGTATGTTTATGGCCATTATTCCCACGACTTGAAATAGGCTTTATTACCAACACAGACAATGCGGGCAGTGTTCTCTCTTAAGAGAACCATTCAGGTTATCCAGACTGTGCTTACCAATTTTATTTTTAAAAAGAGACAAACATTAACATACAGAAATGAAGTCAAAATCTTGGAGGGAACTGAAGTTCCTCTGAGACTGTTTCTCTGGTCCTTGGGAGAGAAACCTGGGGGGAAGGTACCACAGTCCTCCCAGTGCCCAAAGCAGCAGCATCTCCTTTTACCATAAAATGCTCAGGTTTCATAGGTTATATGAGCTAGATGAGAACAACTGTCATTTATCTAATTTTCTAATCTTTTGCCATCATAGCAAATATACTGTGGATTAAATGATCAGTTGTAGGTAAAAATGGAAGCATTTCAAAATGAGTTCCTATATACAGAAGAACTCTGCCAATCAGAAAGTCCTCTATGGAGAATTAGGGTTTTGTTTTGAGTTCATTTCTGAAGATCAAATTTAATATCCTTACCTAATGAGCCATTCATGTGATGTGACTCCATTCCTCCTAATCCACCCATGGGACCATCTGACCCAGGGCCCATTGGAAACTATTTAAAAAATGGAGAAAATGACTGTGATGGCATTGAAAACAATTGTTTATCTCAGTGTTGCTATATCTATCTTTAACACTGTAAGACACTTCTACAAGTTACTTTCATTTTCAAGTTAAGGACATTATTTCCTAGATTTTCCCCAGCCTTCTAGATTCTCTAACTGGACTCTTGTCCTTCATTCATTCCATTTCTCTGTGTTCTGGATCTTCAGCCTAATCTTTACTCATACCCAATTTTTCCTTCTTCAGATTTCCTTGACTAGAAAGCAACATAATCCTGTGCAAATGGGAAGATAAGCATTCTTTTCTAGGCTATTGACAAATTTTGGTATTATAAACCAGAGGTAGTTCTGAAGAAGCTGATTAAGATACTGGCTTATTAATAAGAATAACTGAACATTATACACCAACATTAACATTTTTCTTAGCAGACACTCCATCTTTATGTCCAAATGGACATAATAATTTCAACTTGAAGGTTAAATACATTTAGCTCCTTGGGGATAGCTGAATATAGCTAAGTCTTCTTGGCAGTCCAATGACTTCTATGTCAGTTCAAAGACAATTAGACATTCAATAGCAGCTATCTTTAACATTTTTAAAGGCAGTGATATTTTTGAGTGAAACCTTACATGAGAAGCCTGGTACAAAACAGATATGGACAGATGTGCTGTGGTAGAGGTGAAGTCCAAGAGCTGCCCACTCAAGTTTTTCCCTCAACTCTTTGGAATATTTCTAATGAAACCTGGACCCCATTTTGAAGATAAGCTGTCTATAATTATTTTATGTTTACAGTGAAAATAGCCTACTGAAAACACTTGTTCTTAAAATATCTCATGTCCAAACCATTTCTCTCATGTCGTAGGGTATGAAATATTGAAGGTGGTATTACATGTATTTATGTGTGTAGATGAGGTGGTGGTGATGACTAATCATATAGGCTTTTGGGGGAAAAACTGCCCTCAGCAGACACCCTGTATACCACCGAATTTGTGTGGAAATTAGATGGCTTTCCATCACTGTGATCACACAAACCACATGCTTATACATTTTCCCAGCATAAAGCCAATTTTGTTGCTTAAAAGCACATGTGTAGATTTTTTTTTTCTCCTGTGAATAATTGGGAATATGGTTACCTCTAATGAGAGGTCAGAGAACTCAGCTTTGAACTTACTGTTATTTTTTAGTTTTGTCAAGAGCATAGTTTAGATCTGGGCAGAGAAGCTGGTGCCACTGAGGTCAATAGCCTGTGAACCTCAGTTCGGTCCTTTTATGTGGCTTCTGTTGTGCTTTACATGACACTAAGACTGTAGGTTTTCTCTCTGAAGCATGTAATGCTACAGTCCTAGCTCCTAGCAGGCATTTGTTTTCACTACCTCTGATTGAAATGAATGACGTTTGAAAAAGTGACATGTTCTTCTACTTTTCTTGACGCTCTTATCTTCATAATAAATTAAAGCACCAGAATGGAACACACTTGGATGATGCTGGTTTAGCTGCCTGCAGAAATGTCTTCAGTACCATATGCTCCTGGTTTCTTGCCTTACTCCCTCCCTTTCAAATATCGCGTTTTAAGATAAGAAATTGCAGTATGAAGAGCTTTGCTACATTTGTGCTGAATTTCTAAAATGAACATTGTTCATTATCATATTCAATATTATTTAAAAATCTCTGTGAAAACACCTTTTAGACATTACTGACAGTTTTCTTATACTGGTTCTTCTCCCTGGAAATTTATTGGGTGACATAGAGAATACTGATAACTGAAGGCAGTGCTGCCTAACAGAAATAGTATGTAAGATACTAATGTGAACTAGTTGAGTAAATTGAGATATATTAGCAGCCATGTTTAAAAAGTAAAAAAGAAACAGGGTAAGCTTATTGTTAATAATTTTATTTACCTTCTATATCAATATTATCATTTCAAAATATAGTCAATATAAAATTTTAATGAGGTATTTTGCATTTTTGTCATTCTAAGTCCTCAAAATCCAGGTGTGTTTCATCTTGCAGCACATCTTGGTCTGGACTAGCCAGAGTTCAAGTGCCATATCATACTGGACAATTTAAAGTTTACCTATGTTAAATGCACTGCTAGGAAGCTCAGTTATAATAATAATTATTTCATCTATAGTTTTTGGTGTACTTTTTGAAATTCTTTTTTTTTTCCTTTGCTTTTTAGGGCTGCACTCACAGCATATGAAGGTTCCCAAGCTAGGAGTCTAATCAGAGCTACAGCTGCTGGCGTACACCACAGTCACAGCAACGCTGAGCCGCATCTGCCATCTACACCACAGTTCATGGCAACGCCAGATCCTTAACCCACTGAGTGAGGCCAGGGATTGAACTCACAACCTCATGGTTCCTAGTCAGATTTATTTCTGTTGCACCACAATGGAAACTTCCTGAAATTCCTACATCTGATTTTTCTTTAATTTGAGCTTTTATCCATATTTATCTGTCTATTGACTAAATATTTATTGTTAACATGTAGGTCTTTTATTATAGATAAATGTCACTTTCCTCTAAGCTTTCCTGGAAAAATCATGACCATATCTTATATTAAGAATACCCAAATTCTTTCTGTAGAACTGCTTCAGTTGTATATTTAAACTCCAGCTGTCAAAAACTTAGAGAAAAACAAGCATATTCAATTTCCTAATTTAACTTCAAGTTTATCAGAAAAAGAAACATGTTAAGAAATTAGTGATGCAAAAAATGAGGCTAACATAAATGGTTACATATTACCTGAAACTTTCACATAGTATTAATTATTGAGATAAAATAAGGCTATATGCCAACATTTTATCATTGATTAGGTTCAGTTTTACATTTAAATTATATTGATATGAAATCTTTTGTTACATACACTATACACACACACACACACACACAATCAGAACATGGAAAGAATTTGATTTTTTTTTTTTTGATATCCAGTAAGATTCTGGATAATAATAGCATCGAGGAAAAGGAATGTACTTAAAGAGTTTGGGTCTTCAAATGCACTCCAAAAAATTTAAAAAATTCTTATTTACATTAGGCCTGTTAGGTCCCGGAGGTACTGCATTCATTAAAGTATACATGTTGTCTCCAGAGTTGGTTGAATCTGAAACAAAATATTATTGAATTAATATTTTTCATTACAATCAACACCCAAGTTATCACAAAGTAATCATCAAAGATTATCTGTACACTTAAGCATATTAATAGCTGCAGTATTTGAAGTGGTCATTACTTAAGTTCAGAAACAAATACCTGTAAGTTGTTCTCTGATCCAGAAACTATCATTCTGAGGCTGTAAATTAGGGATATTTACCCAATATATCAGGGATAATCACTTGAATAATTCTGGTCAAAAGGAATATTACTTTAAGAATCTAAAAAATTCCAGTAATTTTTTTTCTGCTTTAAAAAATATGAATACCTTTTAACTTATCTAAGCAATTCATATGAATAAATATAACAAAAATCTCTTAAAATTCAGATTTAGATTTTTAGTTATCATTTCCTTAGGCAGCCTATACACCAATTTAAAAAGTTTATTTAGCTAATAACTAATAAAAGCTGGTAGAATATCCTGGCTTAGTTCCCACAGAAAGAGATTAGAATAAGACTATATAACTGGAAAGAAAATTCTCTTGCTTGATGTAAAAGCCAGTTTCCATTAGCACAACTTTGGCCAAAAACTTTTTTTACTTATTTTATTCTTGGTTCATTATAAAACAAATAACTAGAGTGTACATCCATATAAATATATGTAAAATTTTATGGAATTAAAAACATTTTGTATTTCATGTCTATTAGCTAATTCTAATTAAGTCTCTGAGTATATGTATTTATAACGTACAACCTAAAGTGAAAGGTTTTATATTTTACATTTAGGAACTATCAATTATAAAATGTTTTTATATTATCCTACAATTACACAATTTTCTTTAATATAAGGTAGTGGGCCTCTCTATTTTGAAAAATATGTTTCAAATGTTTTGTACTGATTCAAGGCTAAAGACAAAAATCAGTTGCTTTCTCATGGCAAAAACCATACAGCAAAAATAGGCAATTACTTTTCCTCTTATTTTGTGATTGTTAGATATTAATTTATCATTTTAGAGTAGGTTAGATGACTTTTTTTTTTCAGGGCTATCCCTATGGCATATGGAAGGAAGTTCCCAGGGTCAATTCAGAGCTGCAGCTGCCGGCCCACACCATGGCCATGGCAATGCAGGATCCAAGCCCTGTCTGCGACCTACACCACAGCTCAAGGCAACACTGAACCCTTAACCCTCTGAGTGGGGCCAGGGATTGAACCCATGTCCTCATGGATACTAGTCAGGTTCGTTACTGCTGAGCCATGACAGGAACTCCAGTTAAATGCCATTTATCCTGTGTTTTTAAATAGTGATCCATAACCCGAACATAATTTTTTACTTCTAGAGTAATAGATTATACTATTGAGAAAGTTGAAATGTTCACCTCTGGATGACCTATATCTGTTTAAGCTCCTTTCTCATTTTTGAGGCCTTAACTATTTTTATATCCTTCTGTATCTCTCCTGTCATACATTCCTGCATATAATCAACCTTTTCCATCTGCATATTTCTTTCTTCCTCCAAGCATGTTCTCTACCCCATTCACCCTTTACTGAAACTATACTCTCAATATTCAAGGCCCATGGCCAATGCTAGCTCTTCCTTGAAGGTTTTTTCCCCTAATACGTGAAAGTGTGCTCCCCCACCACTGAATTCTGCTTTGCATTATAGTTAGTATTTTGTCTTATTTTTCCTTCCTGCTTGAAACTAGATTATAAATTCCTTGACAGGAGGAAAGGGCCTGTGTCTTACTCATGTTGAATACTATGGACAATAAATACCTGCTATCTTAGATTCAATTAATGGAATAAACTCTATCCCATAAAAACTTGTTCTTCAGAAAAGCCTGGATTGTTTTTTAAACATAGGAAACCTTCGAATGGTTTTTCACCTTTTGTTAGCTTTACTAATTTTACTTAGTAATTTTAGTAATTAATTTGAAAGGAAAATGAAGAGTATATTTGAAAATATGCAGAAAGAGAAATGTATGGTTCAAATACAATTTTGTCTGAAAATGAAAAAAATTTGAGGGACTAAGCTTGGTATTTTCTAGACTATGTCTGATACATATATATATACACATACAGAAAAACTTTACAAAATAGATATTTGGGCACCTATTTTTGGGGGGATATGGGCTTCGTATTAGAGGACTAACTGTGATAAAGGGTGAGTACATAGAGTATGCAGAAAAGCTAGTAAGATAAACTGGTGGCAATTTCTAGCTTGAAAGGAAGAGGTGATCAGATTACTTATTACCTGCACAGTTTAAGTTAATCCAAAATTTTTTTAGTACTGTAGTGAAGTATTAATCCCATGCTGCCTTCATAAATTAAACCTTAA
The DNA here is from genome assembly GCF_016906955.1 of Phacochoerus africanus. Lineage (NCBI taxonomy): Eukaryota > Metazoa > Chordata > Mammalia > Artiodactyla > Suidae > Phacochoerus > Phacochoerus africanus. The sequence continues at coordinate 89,975,104 of NC_062547.1, forward strand.
CTTCACCATACAATAATGCAAATATGGGCAAGATGTTCAATTCATAGAATTCTATCTTCAATGAAGTCTGTTTCACTTCAGTGAACATGCTCTGAGAACAGAGATGCACGACAACTTGTAATATACACCAAAGAGTTAGTAAAGCAAGGTAAAGTTCTGAATCATCAAATTTATGCTTTTTCTATACTGAAGTTTCAAAGCTTAAAAATATTTATTTGCATGATTATTTAATTTCAAACTTTTGTATATCTTAGATTTCTACAAACCATTTAAGAACATAGGAATTTAACAGTACAACATAATAAAGAAGTTTTATAACTATAAAAAGTTTCCATCTATCATAACCCAGAAGTTAAAACTGACAGTCTACTTCTTTGTTACCTATTTTTTAGAATTCAGTGTTAAATGTTTTAAAATAACATTGTGATCATACTGTATTAAATCATTTTTCTGTGTCATGAACAATTCTTTGATAATAACTTTAATGGCTATATTATAGTCCATAAAAATAGGTTAAAAATTTCACTAAAATTGGATTAGGCATGAAGGTTGAGTCTATTATTTTACTCTTGGCTATAACAAATGAGCATAATTCTACATGATTCTTGGATTGTGGGATTACAGAGTCAAGTGGTAATGAACTTTTCACAGCTCTTGCTACAAGTTGCTGTGCTACTATTAGAGTCCTCAAGACTTAACACTTTTAATAGTTTGTATTAGAGTCTCAGAGAAAGGAGAGATTTAAAAGATTCCAGGAATATTGAAGTGTTTTAGTTTGAAAGATTAAAAAACTTCCCCCACAACATAGTGGATTCATTAGCTAACCAATATCTACAGACATGTAGGGTAAATGATATTCTAAGCACACCCACATCTATCTTAGATGCTAGGTATGGTGGGTCTTACTTACTCTATTAAACCTAATAGATCTATGTGTGTCATGTGTTACTAAGTCAGAGTTTTTCTTAAGTTGTGAGATTTGGATCTTTTCCACAATCTCAAGCAAACTTTCAGACAGATAAATTATCGGGCAATCCATAAAAATCAATACCGTTTTCATTCTGATTAAATCTGTTACCTATACAACAGGAATTTTCTAAATGCTTACAGTAACTGGACAATAGTTATTTAAGAACACTATTTCTTCCTACTGATTATCTCTACTTGACTTGTGAAACCATCAATGAGGTAATGAATACTACTAACTTTCATAACAATTTCTGTATTTTGTGATTTTTTAGTCTAAGAATCAAATGCCCACGTGGCTAGTTCGATTACAATACCTGCTGGACTAGGCATGATGGGTGTTCCTGGTGGCCCTCCACCTCCTGGAGGACCCTAAATAATTATACAAAAGTTCAGTAAAAGTAAGGCATTTCATTAAGCAATATAAGGAAAAACAGAAGTTAGACTTTATAATAATCCAATTTGAAAATAGCAGAGGAAACATATTTTCTCCATAATTTATTTTCTTTGAATGCATGCTCATCTCAATGTTATGCAAAATATAATTTAGCTTAAATATGTTGAGACTGTCTTGACAAGTTTCCAAAAACAATGAGCCTGTAATACTGATTTATTATTCATAACTTAATCACATCAGGTATAATGAGTTGAAGGAAAAAACCATTTAATAGGGCCTTGACAAATCCATAAAATAGAAATAATGCATGTGCATTGGTCATTTAGTTTGCTGTAATTTTCTTGTATTTTGTCTCATGGGTTTTTATGGACAACTGAAAACCAAAAGATATTCATATGTTTAAAAATACATTGATGCTATTTCTACCAGTATCAGCTGCAACACTTGTGGGCCTTGTACCTTCAGCTATCACATCAATAAGAAATGAGAGGTAATGCTGACAGATGCGGAAGGTTCCCAAGGCTGTAGCCACACAATCAATCTGAAATGGGTATTAGGTGATTCTTAAGTTCACAATCAAACTGGCTAATTCAGGCAGTGGGTTTCAGAATTTTCAAATGTACAATAATCAGCTTATTAAGTGGCTAAATGTTTGCTTCATTGTGAGTGTACAGACATACCCCACTAATTATTTCAAATAATACAGGTATTGCTATTTATTAAACAGCTTAAATTTACTTTACATAAGTTAGTTAATAGTTTCATAGAACTAGATATCAAGCGTATTCTTAATTGACTTTAAGGAAAAATAGGTGTTACCCAAACTTTGTAACTTTCATTTCTGTTTCACAGAGAATGAGAAAAAAGGCTTTTTTTTAGTTTTTGTAGCTTCAGGGAACACTGAGCACTAAGATCACAGGTCCAGAACAGCATGTGCTTTCACTATGTTCTTAAAACATTATTTCCATGGAGGGTAAAATGCTCATTGATCTTCTTCCTAAGTATGCCTTTTCTCCTGCCCTGGTTAGCTAACCACCTCTGAAAAGTTCTTTAGAAAATATTTTTCCTCTTCCCATTTTATCCTTGCTTCTCTGTCAGGCATTTCCCCAGAAATATTCTAACAAAATATCTTATGGCCTTGAGATGCAGCAAGGATTATAGCGTTATTATGATGGTTAAAAGGTCATTTGTAAGTTCATCAGGTCAGGTAAAACCTTGCTAAGTTGACTAATGTGAATAATTGGAAGATTTTAACATGCACTAAAAGGTGGTAAGTCCTCTTGATTTCTTAGACTGAAAACTAAAAAATCCCCCCAAATTACTAGTCATTCTTCTGCTATCTGATTATTCTTGTGATTAGGAGAAAGTTTAATGTCGCTTAGACTTTGTGTATGGTGAATGGGATGGGGAGGGATGCAGATTATTCTGGAGAACTGCAAATCCAAGCATATCATATTGTGTAACTGGGGATGGCTTTCTCCGTGATTGGGCAGAGTGTATTGTACTGGTTTACAGAAACATATGCTGAAGTAAAACACAGTACTCAGGGCAATTCTGGCCAGATTGATAACTGTTTCACTAATGAATATCAGCATATGTACTGAGGTTGGCAGATGAAACAACTCAATACAAATCAGATGTTCACTTCTTAGCCAACACACAGGGGCTCTTCTTAACATCTGGACAACTGTTTCATTGCCCAAATAAAATGTAACATCAATTCTTATGAGCAAACAAACCCATATGTACTTACTACATAGTTCCCAGGAGATGCTGAGGAGTATGGTATCTGGAACATGAACAGGACAAAAAATATATATATATTGATTCATGTGGCAATATGGAGACTGACCTAAAATGAATCTATTTTCTAACTTTTATCAAGTTTTAAAGTGTACCACAAAAGATAGTAAAGAATAAAGGCATTTATTTTTAGCAACATGGATGGACCTGGAAATTATCATGCTAAGTGAAGTCAGTCAGACAATGAAACACCAACATCAAATGTTTTCACTGACACGTGGAATCTGAAAAAAGGACACAATGAACTTCTTTTCAGAACAGATACTGACTCACAGATTTGAAAAACTTAGGGCTTCCAAAGGAGACAGTTCGGGGGGTGAGGAGATGTGCTGGGGTTGTGGGTTGGAAATCTTATAAAATTGGATTGTGATGATCACTGTACAACTATAAATGTAACAAATTCATTGAGTAATGAAAAATAAATTTAAAAAGAATGGCATTTATATCTAAGTGCTAGAAAATGAATAAAATGCAGTATTATCTTGAATTTATGAAAAAGAGTGGACTGTAGTCAAGAGGAATTTAGACAGAATTATAGCTTCAAGTTACACTGCTTTCAGGGCAGTTGTATTCACTGCTTGATATTAATGACACTTATTCTGTAATTAGAAAGATATATATTTTGCAGCAAAAAACCAGAAACCAGAAGTTTTCAAATTAGTAGCCTTTACAGACGCAATTCTTAATTTATGTTCATACTGGGATACATTATTTTTTTTTAAATGACAAGTTTCAGGCTACTATATTCATGCAGTATGGGTCAATACTTGATATATAGACTTCTTCCTTTCCCCTTTTCCTTTCTAATTAGCTTCTAGGAAACGATATAATAAATGCAAAGGATTTTGTTACTATAAGTCTCCAAAGACGGCTAATTTGTGGGGATTAGATATGAGTAACATATTCACTCTTTCTCTGCAAATCAAGCTCTTAACCAAGTTCCTTTCTAGAGGTGAGAAGGAATTAATAAGACATTGCTATGATAATTTAAGAAATGAAAACTGGAAAACATATTTAAAAATAACTCAAGTGTGGCTATTAATAGAGAAGTGAAACCCAAGTATTCTTTTTCACACAAGCTTACTATCTTATGTCCTTCATCTTTTGCACATCCAGAAGAGATATTTTTGCCTTATTCTGCCAAAAGCCAATAAATCAACTGTCTTCTTAAAGTAAAACAGCCAGGGCCAAAATGAGACCTTAAGAGTAGTGAAGAGATTATAACGCTTATACCTAAATTCTCCCTCCACCCCAATACCTTCCACATAGTTAAACATAAAAATAGTATGAACTCAAAATAAGCAGTGGGAAGTACAACAGCTATGATTTGCCTTTGATTTGATTATTAAGTTATTTGAAAACTCTCATTGTCGGGTGTCCTTGCTTTGCCTTAAGCAGAGACCCCATGTATCTGAACCTCTGCTCTGTGACTCTGGGTAATGCAGCACTGCAGATGGCCATTCCCAGAGCGTTCAGTATCATTAGTGGTGGCATCACTTCTATGAATATCGGGATCCCTGTGGCAGTAAACATTTATTTGACTTGGTGAATGAATACAGTTTTGCTCTCTTGGGTGCCCTGCAGTTCATGATCTGCCATACACCCTCTACATATTACTTATTATTTTAAACTTGTATACCTGCCCTCTCTTCAAATCACCCACTTAGCTTCTGGCTCCAACTTTCATCTCCTTGTAATGTTAGCACCTGGCTCGTGTTCTTCTGTCTCTTTTGCCTACTGCCATTCTTAAGCAACTTCAAGATAGGATCTAGCCACTCTTTGGAATTTATGCTTCACTGTCTTTCCTATACAACATACCCTGCTTTTCCATTTATGAATGTGACTATATCCTTGACATTTTCACACAGAAATCTAAACAACTTTACTTGACTGATGTCTGTCTTGTTGCTCATGACACTCACAAATATTATTCTTTATTTCAACTAGAATCTTGTCCCATCACAATTCCTCCATGTTTACTAAGTCCATTATTTCCCTATTAGTTTCCTATTGAATTGCCTTCCCCAATGCCACCATTAGCATTTTGCTTTTCTTGCAGGTATCTTAAATACATTATCCTAAAATCTACTTTGTTAATTTCTATCTCTTTGATCACTCTCTAGTCAACTTTTCTGTTCTATGGTAGAGATTTCTACTTTCATTTTCTTTCTTTTTTATTTTTAAGGGCCGCAGGCGCCGTATTGTGCAACATATGGAAATTCCCAGGTTAGGAGTCCAATCAGAGGTAGCCGCCGGCCTACATCACAGCCACAATAATGAAGGATCCAAGCTGCGTCTGTGACCTACACCACAGCTCACGGCAACACTGGATCCTTAACCCACTGAGCGAGGCCAGGGATCGAACCTGCAACCTCATGGTTCCTAGTTGGATTCGTTTCTGCTGCTCCACAATGGGAACTCTGAGATTTCTTTTGTTGTTGTTGTTGTTGTTGTAGTCGTTATTGCTGTTGTTGCTATTTCTTGGGCCGCTCCTGTGGCATATAGAGGTTCCCAGGCTAGGGGTTGAATCGGAGCTGTAGCCACTGGCCTACGCCAGAGCCACAGCAACGCGGGATCCGAGCCGCGTCTGCAACCTACACCACAGCTCACAGCAACGCCGGATCGTTAACCCACTGAGCAAGGGCAGGGACCGAACCCGCAACCTCATGGTTCCTAGTCGGATTCGTTAACCACTGCGCCACGACGGGAACTCCGGAACTCTGAGATTTCTTGACAAGAAACACAAAACAGGATTGACAAGGTCCAAAATGTAATCATGTTACCCAACTTCAATCTAGTTCCCCTGGAAGCATTTTGTTCTAGCCTTCATGGAAGCCCCAAAGCATTCTAGAGGTGTGCCAGTACACTGAGTGGGGGGATCGCCCAGTCTATAGCAATTGCCAATTTATGTAGTATAAATATTTCTACAAGGCAGATTTTAAGCTACCGACAATTGAACAATCAGCTCTCAAATTTTTAACAATTGACGTTTGTAAGCTGGCCCTCATTGGTGGCTATGCCATCCTGAGATAGTACTTTGCCCTTCTGTCATAAAATAAGGCCATCAAATTCTTGCTATGCCTTCATCTTCAACTCAACACTCCATTATTTACAAATTTAAATTTTCATCCAGTTAAGACAGGATAAAGAAAACACTCTTACCAAAGCTAGCCCCTCCTGACCATCCAATTCTTAGTCCTTATTCCTTTTGTCCTTTTAATTTCTCTCTCTCCATGGCTCCTTCAGATACCATTAAATATACACATTTAAAATTACTTTAAAAAGTTTGTTAACTCATCTAGTTGTTAAATTTCTTTCCATTTCTGCCATGTCAAACTCTTTAATTTTGGCTTATATTAACTGTTTCTCCTTCATAGTCTTGATGCCCTTGCTAATAGAAAAGGAGTATTTGGGCTCTTACCCCTAGCACTTTATGGGACTTGTGCTCCCATAAGTTATAACAGGAGTTAACTAGAGCCACCCTAGTCTGAGCAACAAAACATAACAATGTAGGTAGAAATTCTATGTGAGTATAGAAGGTATATTTGAGCTGGGTAGCTAGGACTTACAGTGAGTAGGGGTCCATTAGAAAGACAAGGAGAAGGAATATCATTTAAAAAAGAAATGTGAAAGTACATAGTTTATTAAGGAAATGGTAGGTAATTTTACACAGCTGCTACAGTGTGGGACTTAGAGGGGACTGTGGTAAAAGATGAGGCTATTTGGTCAGACTGAAGTTAGGCTTTGGGAAACAGAGAGTCACAGGTTTGAGACATGCTCAAATTTATTTTAGTCAGATAACTCTAGAGGCATTCTGGAACGTGAATACAAGTTGAGACCAATGCAAAAAGTTGAGGCAAGAGATAATAAAAAGTATTCTAGGCAGTGCTGATTAAGATAAGTGGGAGTAGGAGAATTTGCAAATGTACTCTCTGGGGCTTGGTGACCCACAAGCAAGGTGGTGGGGTGGACAAGGGAAGGAAGAAGTTAAGGCAATTCCTATGTTTCCAACTTGGTGACTAGGTAGATGATGGTGCTATTAATTTATATAGAGGGAATTTAGGAGGGAGGGGACAAGTTTGGGGAATGTCTGACATGTTGAACTTGAAGGTATTAGTAGACAGTGGGAACTGATCAATGGATATTTAGAAACAGATATCCAGAACTCAGTAGAGATCAGGACTAGAGATAAAGCTTCAGTTGAATAAATTTCCATTTAATGCTGGGCACAATACTTATTCTAGGATTTGATTACATTTAATGATAGTTGAAATTGGTAAAAAAAAAAAAACAAAAAAACCCCCAAGATTATAAAGAACATTACTGTTTAAAAAAAGGTCGATGTGGAGTTCCCTTTGTGGCTCAGTGGAAAGGAACCCGACTAGTATCCATGAGGGTGTGGGTTTGATCCCTGGCCTCACTCAGGGGGTTAAGGATCTGGCGTTGCCATGAGGTGTGGTGTAGGTCACAGATGCAGCTCGGATCTGGTGTTGCTGTGGCTGTGGTATATGCTGGCAGCTGTAGTAGCTCTGATTCGACCCCTAACTTGTATATGCTGCAGGTGCAGCCCCAAAAAGCGAAAAAAAAAAAAAAAAGCGGATAATGTGATAGAAGGAAAACCACGAGGAAATGTAAAAAGTCAACTAAGTTAGACTTTGAAGCAAGGAATGGGGGCAGCTTTGCTAGGAAATTCCTAAATAGGGCTTATTTTTGAATCTTGTTGGCTTAAGTCTTTCAACCTTTCCGTGACATACCTAAGAATAAATAATCAAAAGGAATATGCTGGTAAAAATATAAAAATGAATAAAGAAACATTATTAAAATGAAAATAAATTAACAGACATTGAGAACAAAACCAAGGAGTTCCCTTGTGGCCCAGTGGGCTAAGGATCTGAGGTTGTCATGGCAGTGGCTCGGGTCACTGCTATGGCATGGGTTTGATTTCTGGCCTTGGAACTTCCAAATGCCATGTGAATGGTTAAAAAAAAAAAAAAGCTCCAAAAAACAAACAAAAAAAATAAAGTGTCAAATATTTCAGAGGTCAGGTATGATAAGGACAGAAAATAAGCCATTATGTTGGATTGGTAAGTAGGTCATCACTAATCTTTAGAATAGTAGTTTTTGTGGGACTTGAAATGGTAGAGAAGTCAGTTCAACCCATCTTCATTTATCACCTGCTATGTTTCAGGCATTGCACTACCACATAGTAATAAGGATAAGATCAAAGAATTCATTGTCCAGTAGAATGGTGGTGAGGGAGTCAATGTGTGAGACACATGATGGTCTGAAACTGAGGAAGTGTTGAGAGAATTATTCTATCAGTTACCCTCTCTCACCTCTATAGGGATTGGAAGACAGGGGGCATTATGGTTGTCTTAGGATTTTTTTTTTTAATCATGTATTTATATATATATTTTTTCTACTGTACAGTGTGGTGACCCAGTTACACATACATGTATACATTCTTTTTTCTCACATTAAGTGTTCCATCATAAGTGACTAAACAGAGTTCCCAGTGCTACACAGCAGGATCCCATTGCTAATCCATCCCGAAGGCTACATTCTGCATTTATTTACCCCAAGCTCTCAGTCCTTCCCACTCCCTCCCCTTCCCCCTTGGCAACCACAAGTCTATTCTCCAAGTCCATGATTTTCTTTTCTTTGGAAAGGTTCCTTTGTTCCGTATATTAGATTCCAGATATAAGTGACATCACTTGGTATTTGTTTTTCTCTTTCTGACTTACTTCACTCAGGATGAGAGTTTCTAGTTCCATCCATGTTGCTGCAAATAGGAAGTTGTAGTATATATATACACAATGGAACACTACTTGGCCATAAAAAAAAAAAAAACCAAAATAATGTCTTAGGATTTTGTTCATTGGCATAGTTTTGGGGAAAGTTCCAGCCAAAGGAAAGAGACAGACTGAAGATGTCTTTAGAAAAATGAATGAGCAACATATGCAAAGAAGCAACAAGTGGTAGAATAAAGAAAGAGAATAAATTAAAGGGTATCTTTGAAAATAAAGAATATTTCTGGGACAAGGGGAAAAATGAATAAAAATCTGATAATATTGGAGGTAAAGGGTAGGATTTGAAGAAATTTGAGTCTAATGTCTTTTTTTTCCTCTATAAAATATGAGACAATTTTAGCTGATAGAGAGCGGGCCAGGATAAGGAGTGCAGGAAAGTCATGTGACTAAGCAAGAGGAACAAAATTGCTAGTCAAGCATCAGTGAGGACTTGGCAGAGGTTGAAGTTTATAGATATTATGGAAATACAGACTGGGTACTGTGGAAGAATCAAAAGTGGTGTTCTATAAATTCCTGAAATTCAACCTTCCAAAAACAAAGCTCACTGTCTACCCTGTAAACCTGATTATTTTCCTATGTCCCTACCTCAGTTTGTGTTATTCCCATTCTCTCTGATAACTGGGTTCAAAGACTTGAAATCACCTCCAACTTTTTCACTCTATTTATCCTCAAATCCACAAGTCACTGGGCTTGTTTGTTTGTTTGTTTTGTCTTTTCGCTTTTTCTAGGGCTGCTTCCCATGGCATATGGAGGTTCCCAGGCTAGGGGTCTAATCGGAGCTTCAGCCTCCGGCCTACACCAGAGCCACAGCAATGCGGGATCTGAGCCGTGTCTGCAACCTACACCATAGCTCATGGCAATGCTGGATCCTTAACCCACTGAGCAAGGCCAGGGATCGAACCCGCAACCTCACGGTTCCTAGTTGGATTCGTTAACCACTGAGTCACGACAGGAACTCCATCACTGGGTATTTTTGACTATGTGTGTGAAATTTACCTCTGCCACCCTTTCTCCATCAAGCTATCTCAGGCTCTGATAATGTTTTATAAGGCCTGTTACTATACTCTCCTAATAGTGTTGCCCTATGTATCCATTTTATATGCTATCTTCCTAAAACATAGCTCTCTTCCACATAGATGAGAAAATTTAAAATTTCTCAGTATTCAAAGCCCTGAAGACATTGTGTTTCCATATTTCTTTTTCTTGCTTTGCTGCCTCCCAGTCTACACTACCAGCCACTGAGTAATAATTTTGTCTCACACAATTTCCCCTTCTCTTTATTTTGTTTAGGCTTTTCTCCACCTCCAGTGAACAGATTCTTCTCAATGGTATTAATCTCCGCCCTTCCCCCATATGCTTTACAAAATATATATTAATATGAAAGATGAAAATGCAGATGTAGAAGATAAGCAAGATCAAACAACTAGATGATCAGAATCATAGAACTATAACACTCTTATTTGACAGATGATAAAATTAAGGGCCATATGTATTGTCTGGTTAAGCTAGACAGATAATTCAAGAGCTGTGACAAGAATCCACATATTCTGAAATACTCTAATATCCACGACTGGATCCATGTAGAGAGAAGAGCAGAATGATTAGAGGTTTTTTTTGGGCTTCATTAAAAAAAAAAAATGACTAGCTACGTAGCTTTCTTCACTATGAAGTTTAAAACTACCCTATAAGCACTGAATTCAGTTTACAAATCCGGGAGGGGAATATTATCTGTGTCAGTGTAAGTTGGAAATATCCTATTATATTTTTAGAGTTCTTTTTTTTTAAAAAATGATCATCTAATGATACATTTCAGAGGCTGTTTGAAGAAAGATGTTTGTATTTCACCTAGGCATAACCATTGTGGTAGCCCCTCATTTTTCCTTAACGGAGTTTCCTCTTTTTCCTGTCAAGCTAGTGAGTTGATGAGTATAATGCTATACTGAATATTTGTTGTTTCTGCCTATTCTTTCTTCTGCTAACAATTCCTTGAATTTTCTTTGGCCTCCCTTATTGTCCTTTGTGCCTTGAATGAGGCTCAGGGAGTGGGTGTATAACCTAACCTGGCTGATAAAGCAACTATACTCCTGGTCATAACTGGCTCATGAATGAGCCTATGTACCCAAGCTAAGTACAGTATCCAGTTCAGTTAGTGGTTTCCAATACCTGTGTTTAACTGATAGAGCTGTTCTCTTTTGTGCTCCACAGGGAGCCGTGAGGATGTAAATCTGGAGCTTCACACAGCCTTCTTGCCAGATGAGGGGAACAGAGGTAAGCAATGAATACAGATGGGGTCCTGATGACATTATTTGAACAACTGGAATGAAATGTGTCCCAAAGCAAATTTTATCTGGACTTTTCAGATACATGATCCAGTCATAGTCTCTTTCAATATGAGCCTAGTTGGGTTATCTGTACCTTATAATCAAAAGTGTCTCCAGACAAAGCTCACTAAGACATTTTCAATAAAAGTGTTTGCTACTAATGATTAGAATTTGCCTTACAGCTCAACCCAAATGCACAGTTACACACACATTTATCCCTCCCCCAACTGCCCTTTACCCCCTGATAAACATGTTTTCCATATCTGTGAGCCTCTATTTTGGAAATAAGTTCATCTGTATATATATATTTAAATACTACACATATAAGCAATATCATATAATATTTGTCTGGCTTACTTTACTTGGTATGATAGTGAAGGTCCATGTTTCTGAGAATGGCGTTATTTCATTCTTTTTTATGGCTGAGTAATAGCCCATTATATATATGTACCATATCTTCTTTACCCATTCCTCTGTGGATGGATATTTAGGTTGCTTCCACGTCTTGGCTATCGATAATAGTGCTGCAATGAACACTCGGGTGCATGTATTTTTTTTTCCCCCCACTCTTTCTTTTTTTTCAAATGGCTGCACTCACAGCATATGTTAAGTTCCCCGCCCAGGGACTGAACCCAAGCCACAGCTGTGACCTATGCCACAGCTGAGGCAATGCCAGGTCCTTTAACATACTGTGCCACACTGGTGATCAAACCGATAACTCCACAGTCAACCTGCTGCAGTTGGATTTTTTTTGGGGGGGGGGTCTTTTTTTTAAGGCTGTACCCACAGCATATGGAAGTTCTCAGGCTTGAGGTCAAATCAGTGCTATAGCTGCTGGCCTACACCACAGCCATAGCAATGCAGGATCTGAGCCACATCTGTGACTTACACTGCAGTTCACAGCAACGCCAGATCCTTAACCCACTGAGTGAGGCCAGGGATGGGACCCAAGTCCTCATGGATACTAGTCAAGCCATGATGGGAACACCTATGTTTTCTAATTATGGTTTTCTCTGGATATATGCCCAGGTGTGGGATTGCTTAGCATATGGTAGTTCTATATTTAGTTTTTCAAAGGAACTTCTATACTGTTCTCTATAGCGGTCACACCAATTTATAGTCCCGCCAACAGAGGGTTTCCTTTCTCCACACTCTCTCCAGTGTTTACTGTTTGTAGACTTTTCGATGGTGGCCATTCTGATTGGTGTGAGGTAATACCTCATTATAATTTTGATTTGCATTTCTCCAATAATTAGCGATGATGATCATCTTTTCATGTCCTTTTTAGCCATCTGTCTGTCTTTGGAGAAATGTCTATTTAGGTCTTCTGGCCATTTTCTTTTTGATTGCACTGTTAGTTTTTTTCATATAAAGCTGTGTGAGATGTCTGTATATTTTGGAGATTAATCCTTTGTCAGTTGGTCATTTGCAAAGATTTCCTCCCTTCTGTGGGTTGTCTTTACTTTTTATTTTTTTTGTTTTTGTTTTTTATTAAATGATTTCCTTTGCAGTGCAGAAGCTCTTAACATTAATTAGGTCCTGTTTGTTTATTGTTGCTTCTATTTTCATACTCTATAGGAGGTGGATGAAAAAGATATGGCTGCAATTTATGTCAGAGAGTGTTTTGCCTATGTTTTCCTCTGAGAATTTTATAGTATCTGGCCTTACATTTAGGTCTTTAATCCATTTTGAGTTTATTTTTGTGTATGGTATTAGAGATTGTTCTAACATCATTCTTTTACATTAGCTGTCCAGTCATGGTTTTACTACATACACATACAGAAAGATAGATACGTATGTGAATGTGTGTATACACATATATCTATCTTCTAGTTCTGTTGGTTGAGAGGGCTAGAAGCTTTATCCTTCCAATGGGTTCTAAAATGCTACTCTCTACCAAAAGGAACCAGGAACCCTTAAAAATGGCTGTTTCCAGGGCTAAAGCTGGGAAAATATGAGCTTCAAAATGCTCAAAGAATAATGGGGACATGTCAAAAGGACAAATGACCCACCTTGAAGGGGTTCCAACTGGGCAAATCTGAAATTATTTTAGTACTAAAGAAAGCTCTACTGAACAAAAAGTAAGAATTGGAGTTCCTGCCATGGCTCAGTGAATCTGACTAGGAACCATGAGGTTGTGGGTTCGATCCCCAGCCTTGCTCAGTGGGTTAAGGATCTGGCGTTGCCGTGAGCTGTAGTGTAGGTCACAGACATGGCTCGGATCCTGAGTTGCTGCATCTCTGGTGTAGGCTGGCAGCTACAGCTCTGATTCAACCCCTAGCCTGGGAACCTCCATATGCAGCGGGTGCGGCCCTAGAAAAGGCAAAAAGACAAAAAACAAACAAACGAAAGTAAGAATCTATGAGTATACTGGATATACATAAATGAATGGAGAAGAAAGAAAAACTCTTGGTTATAGTAGAAAGTCAACTAATAAATGGAGAAGGAAAGACAATCAGAACATAGCCATCAGTCAGTCAACAAAGTGAAAAAATGATTCAGGAGAGAATCATCAATGGATACCAAAAGTAGCAGATTAAAGTATGATCATTGTGATAATTAATGTCCAAGCATGTCTCCACAAGTTGATAATTACAAAGGGAAAAAAGGCAATTTTACACTGGAGAAACCTACCACATACCACCATAACTAAGTGATCAAAGTTAACATCACAAGTAATGAACAAATCATCATCATATGCTTCCTGAAATGAAGCACTAAGCAAAATACAAAATTACTTGCGAGGATTCCTGCCAAATGTATGTAACGTGAATTGAATCATGAGGAAACATCAACAAGACCAACTTATGGGGCATTCTGTGAAACAACTGGCTTGCAGTCAACAAAAGTCCTAGATAAAGAAAAACAAAAGTGAAGGAACTATTCTAGGTTAAAGGAGACAAAGAGATATGACATGAATGCAGCAAGTGAACTAGGATTTTAGTTACAAAGGATTTTGTTGGGACAACTGGTGAAATCCAAATAAGGTGTGCCGATGAGAAAATAGCATTATATCAACGTTAATTTTCTTGCTCTGATCCTTATACTGTGGCTATGAAAGGTAATGTCTGATTTTTGGAAACAAAAGTATTTGAAAGGAAAAAAGGATATAAAACATATTTGGAAACAGCAAAACCAAAACAACCAACCAGTTTAACATGCTGCTCTGAGGAGCCAGAGGCTTAATTGTATTGAGAGAAAATGAAAAAATGGTTATAATTTTAAATACGGACAAAAAAATTCAAAGAACTTGGAATTCAAAATAATACAGATGAATTATCACTACAATATAATCAAGAGTATTTAGAGGGGAAAACATCCCTTTGTAATACTTCTGCTTTATTTCATGTAAACCTTATTTTTTTTTTTTTTTTTTTGCTGGAAAGTCATCAGTTGTCTATGTTTTTTTTTTTTCTTATTATCGATCATTCTCAGAGGAATGCTTTTCCTTTTCTGTGTTTAAGTGATGACTTTTTTCTCTTTCTAAAGAGAAAACTACAGGTGTTTGCCCATCCACAACTTTTCCCTGTTGACATTCTTTGAGGGGGGTGTACCCATCTATGGTATATATTAACAGAAGGGACTGCTTCCAACTTGTTCATGTGCCTACACATGTGCTGGCAAAACACCCCTTTCCAAGTGGTGGTTGGATAGTAGTTTGATATGCACAGTCAACACCCTAATTCCCATTGTTTCTCAGAGTCTAAAATAATGCAGAGCTGCTGACTTGATATAGTATATTCTCCTATCCATGATGCTTGGCTCTATGAAATCCCAGAATTTTTTAGGTACCTTAAAACTAAAAATCATCAGAAAGCATAACTATCTCCTCATGTAATACTATATAATACTCTTTACTTGGATAACACGCCCACTAGGTACAACACACCATCCTCAATATCAAATCCTGCCCACCTTCCTTGATGGCTTTTGGAAGAGAGCATCTCCAGATGAGTGTACAAAATGTGGTACTATAGGGGTGGGCAGTGGTGGGTGTGAACTGTATTCTGGCTGCTTGCAGGGGTCAGGAAGGGTAGATGGTCTTCTTGGTTCTAGATAGGAGGGCTTAATAGTTAAGATGGGCCATCCATCGTGCTTTTTAACTCAGTTTCATTAGACATGCAGATAATAGAAGTTCCAGATCCTGGCAATAGAAAGATTGGCAGAGTTTTCCTTGTTATTGAAATATGCTTTTTCTGCATCTTTACTCATATTGAGCTGCTAGTAAGGTGTCATTTTAAAGTGATATGTTGAAATTGGAAAGGTATATAGCAAGGAGTAAATAGAAATGTGAATATTAAAAAGCATATATGCAAACCAAAGGAAATTTAGTGGATATAGACAGTCATGTTACAACATAATCATGCAAAACAGTGTCTTACAAGATTGGTTGAAATTAAACGGTATGCTGAAAACCCAAATGGAAGCAACATCATCATTCTCTCCACCCCAAATATAATTAGCAAGTGTCATAGCTATTGAAACTAAGAGACAGGCAGACAGTATAAATTAAATATTTCCTCTCTGACAGTTACTTAATTGAGAAGAAAATGATTGCTGCTTTAGAATTAGCAATGGATGCAGGATGATGCTTTCTGTACCATCCATACCTGACTTTAAATTCTCTTGAAGTTAAAATTAACATTAAACATTGGATCAGTTTCATGTTTATTTAGCATTAAGGCCACTACTCATCAGTGAAGGTACCTCTACACATTAGCAAAAGCATCCCTTCTGGGCAGATAACCCACAGATTTCACAAATTAAAAACAGCTATCTTTCAGTCTCCTACTGACTCCCTTGACTCAGGCATCTCTGTGTAGCACACATACTATACAAATGTATGGAACAGAACTCTCTCACATATTAAAGAACCCAAGGATTCAAGTCAAGGAAAAAAAATCTCCAGGATCATCGTGTTAAAATCATGCTAATTTTAAAATTGAAAGCTTAATTTTTAACTTATGCCTATATTTGTGACATTATCAAGAGACAAAAAATATTTATGTAGTCAAATCACACCCACAAAACATGTAAGGAAAATTCTCAGGATGTCAAATACATGCTTACAAGTGTAAGAATAGCAATTTAGCCCACTGGTTCCAGGCAAATGTGTAAATCTAGGGGTAACTAGAACAGCAAATGTAATCATAATTCCTCTGATTTGGTGATTATATGCCAACTGGGTGATTATTATAGTCATTTTATAAAAATTATCATAGATTTTATGATTTATTTTTCTGAGGGTCTGCTAATCTACACTGAGTGCATGTTTACAGTAGAACTTGAAGTGAAAAAAAAAGACATAATTTCAACTTATACATACTTTTTCTAAAAACATGAAAATATATTTTGAATGATTACTTAAAAACTAATATAACCAACTGTAGGGCTTTCAAAAGAAAGAGAATTCTGTTTTTAAGTGCTACAAAGTGCAAAGAAAATGAAAAAATACAATATACTCACTGAATTGGCATTTGTTGGATTTGGCCAAGGTCTACCACCAGCTGGACCCCTATAAGACAGTATGATAAATGAAATTTTAACTGACGTTTTGAATGTTTCACTATAAGCAAAAATATCATAAAATACTAACATTTATAATTTAGTTACCATGCAGTTCTAATTATTCTTTATATTTATTTTCACAGCTTTTATATTTCTGAAGTTTAAGAATTTTATCATTTTCCAAAACAGCTTCATTTCCAAATCAAACTGCTTTTAGTAAGCCTAGATTTAAGTTCACTTACTGCATAGCCACTAAATGTGGTAATCACCTATAGCAGTAAATACATACAGATATTTATATTTATAAAAACCTGTTTTTGGAGTAAAAAAATCACTGAACAAATAAATAGAAACTATAATATTGTGCCATCAATTTACGTGCTGCATGTATCATTGAAAATGAAAATGAAATTATCTGTAAAATAAAATATATATAAAATGATTGCTGTTAAGCTACAAATGTATATAGAGGGTATCTAAATAATAATTTCAAAAAATTGCATAGAATATTATGTAACTTTATAAAGCTATGTATCAATTTATCTTTCAGTGCTACTGATGATTTAGTTACTATTAAACAAGGGAATCTTTTCTTGTTTTCATAACTATTTCAAGAGAATGACTGGAATAAATCTTGGGAAAGATAGGAGGTAATCTATGCCAATGTATGTCAATATATTCATGTTAGAGTGGAGGAGGATGTTTCCTATTTTATAGCCTAAAAGGACATAACATTTTTAAAACAAAATGAATACCTAAGTAAGAAAAAAAAAAATCTCTTGTCCTTAAGCTTTTAGTATTAAGT
Organism: Phacochoerus africanus; assembly: GCF_016906955.1. Lineage (NCBI taxonomy): Eukaryota > Metazoa > Chordata > Mammalia > Artiodactyla > Suidae > Phacochoerus > Phacochoerus africanus. Next base: position 89,992,714 of record NC_062547.1, read on the forward strand.
AGACCTGAATAAATACTGTCTGATAAAAAGAACACTACTGTCAGCAGGTCCTCTGTAATTATGGTCATTCAGCATTCCCTTTTCCTCTAGGAGTTCCCTGTGGCACAGGGATCTTGCACTGTCTCTGCAGTGGCTCTGGTTACTGCTGTGGCATGGCTTCAGTCCCTGGCTCGGGAACTTCCACGTAAAGCAGGCATGGCCAAAAAAATTCCCTTTCCCTTTAATCTCAGTGAAAAGACTGTGATTTTTTTATTTAATAAGAAAAAAAATGTCCCCTTATTCTTAATCTAGGGAGCTTAAAAGTTCTGAGTGTTAAAGGCTGTCCAAGTTGACTATATTACCCATGTTCGCTTGGAATATATACAACCATTTTGAGTTTTATTTTGAGATTCCCCAGGAATGTAAACGGCAGGGTAAGGTATGAAAAATTGTATCTTTCAGCTCTATTGGGATGCTCAAGTGCAATTTTTCCCAATTCTGCTTAAGAAATAGAAGGGCAAAATAAGATGCCAGAGGACACTTGGTCAAAATATTATGCATAGGAAGAAGGTGAGAGGCACTTTTATTGTCTCTGGAAATAGTTCCCCTCTAAGATGCTGATGAGGACTTTACAATTAGTTATTGGAACACTGTAGACAAGTGATTTTTTACATACAGGATTCAATTTCCTAATGGACAGAAACTGCGGTAAAGCATAGGATATATGTTGATCAAGTAGGGCATTTGACTTGTTTGATGTTAAATAAACCACAGTAAAGAAACTGGGAGATAATTACCTTAAAACAACATAAGACAGGAGTTCCCGTCGTGGCTCAGCACTTAACAAACCCAACTAGGATCCATGAGGATGTAGGTTCCATCCCTGGCCTCACTAAGTGGGTTAAGGAGCCGGCGTTGCCATGAGCTGTGGTGTAGGCCGCAGATGTGGCTCAAATCTGGTGTTGCTGTGGATGTGGTGAATACTGGCAGCTGCAGCTCCAGTTGGACCCCTAGCCTGGGAACCTCCATATGCTGCAGGTACGGCCCTAAAAAGCAAAAAAAGAAAAAACAAAACAAAACGAACAAAAAAACACCACACCACCAATATAAGACAAAAATTTGTATACAATGATATGCAGATAATCTGATAATTTTGAAACAGTATGTTCAAACAAGGACTGTATGAATAAGATACATTAAATATAAAATAATTCTGTCAATCTGATTAATATTAAATCAATATGATAAACTAAATGTTAAAATAATTAAATATTTCACTTAAGTAGCAAATAAAAATAAAAATTAAATAACATTAAATTAAATGTTAAATTTAGGAGTTCCCGTCGTGGCGCAGTGGTTAACAAATCCGACTAGGAACCATGAGGTTGCGGGTTCGATCCCTGCCCTTGCTCAGTGGGTTAACGATCCGGCGTTGCCGTGAGCTGTGGTGTAGGTTGCAGACGCGGCTCGGATCCCACGTTGCTGTGGCTCTGGTGTAGGCCGGTGGCTACAGCTCCGATTGGACCCCTAGCCTGGGAATCTCCATATGCCGCGGGAGCAGCCCAAGAAATAGCAAAAAGACCAAAAAAAAAAAAAAGTTAAATTTATCCTAAGAACCATAAAATACCTTTTATGCATTTCAATTGTTTGACAAATACTATTCTCAGGTCATCACGTATTTCATATTAGATTGTATTTTAATATAATAGGCTAAATATTAATTCATTCAGATAAGCTAAATTTTCCCCAATATTACTACTGTTTTTGGAAACATTTTAGGTTTTGTAAATACCAGTAAATAAAGTGGGGGTTATAGCAGGGAGTAGTTCTGTTAGAACAATTCCTTAAATGCAGTAATTCCTACTCCTTTTGAGGGCCATCAGTATTATTGAGTAATCTACCAACTATAATGTAGTCATTATTTTGAATATAAATTTCTACACAGGTATAGTTTAAAGTAGAGTATAGGATTAGCCTCATTTAAAAGTAAAGGGGGGAGTTCCCATCATGGCGCAGTGGTTAACGAATCCAGCTAGGAACCATGAGGTTGCGGGTTCGATCCCTGGCCTCGCTCAGTGTGTTAAGGATCCGGCGTTGCCGTGAGCTGTGGTGTGGGTTGCAGATGCGGCTCGGATCCCGCATTGCTGTGGCTCTGGCGTAGGCTACCGGCTACAGCTCCGACTAGAGCCCTAGCCTGGGAACCTCCATATGCCTCAGAGTGGCCCTAGAAAAGGCAAAATAAATAAAAAATAAATAATAATAATAATAATAAAATAAAAGTAAAGGGAAAAATGAAAACTTGGAGTGTACAGATAGGAGAATCAAGGCAACCATGACTACCAAAGAGAAAAAATTTTTTTTCTGTAATTCATTTTGTTTCCAGATAATAACCATACAAACTTCATAATTCTATAGGATATGATCTAGGACAAGAAAGTCTAGGTCCTTTGAAATTCTCTGTCCTCTTAGTAACCATAAAATACCAAGCTATACAAAGTTTAATTAAAAATATTTTAATGCTGAATCCTACACGCTTTTGAAACTTGTAAAAATGTAGATTATTTAGAAATATAATTTCCTTTAAAAATTAATTGATAATACAGTTAAAAACATTTACGTTGTGGTTATAGTTTGTAAATTCTACTTTAAATGACCAAAATTGATTTTAAATTTTATTTCTAAATATGTAATACTAGTTACAGAAACATTAAAAGTATATTCTCATTTTAATTTTAGATGATACTACATATAATTTATCCTGAGTTTAGACCATGGAAATTTAAAAATTATATCAGAATTACCATTTTCTTTAGAGGTGAGCAATATATACTTTTTTTTTTTTTTTTGGTTTTAAGGGCCACACCCGTGGCATAGGGAAGTTCCCAGGCTAGGGGTCTATTCAGAGCTGTAGCGCTGGTCTACACCACCACAGCCACAGCAACACGGGATCTGAACTGCATCTGTGATCTACACTACAGCTCAGGGCAATGCCGGATCCTTAACCCACTGAGCAAGGCCGGGGATCAAATCCATATCCTCATGGATACTAGTTAGGTTCGTTACTGCTGAGTCACAATGGAATTCCCCAATATTTGTTAACAATGAAATTATCAAAATTTTATGCCAAATGGTTTGCTCTTAGTAAGAGATAAAGTTGCAATTAGAATATGGTAATTAGTTACTTTAGTGACCAGGGCTGGGTATTTTTTACTGTCATAATTCTGTGGCCAATAAGAAAAAGTGATAAGCTAAAGAAACTTCATCCAGACATGACTGTCTGGCAGATTCCTTCTGATCCCAACACACAATAAGGTGACACTATTCTAAAGCCTTCTCCTTTAATTTTTGTTACCTGACATGTAAAAAAGTGACATGAAAAAAGCCATAATACCAGTTAGAAATACTTAATTGCCATGACATAGTAAGATTTCCTTTGTTTTAAAGATAATAAATTATGACATGAGCTTCAATAAAATTTACTCTATTGAGTACAATGGAGACAATAATAAGTTTTATTTATGTCTCTTTAAACTTTTACTTACTATGTTGGGACCAATATCAATAAAAGAATTACTCTCTCTGGCTGGGTCTTCCATACTTCAGAACTTTCCCTGTTAGAGGGAAATATTTATGGTCTTGTTGTCCTTGAAGAAATCCTAATTTATAGAAAACTGAAAATGATGTTAAGACCCCAAATAAAAGTCAATAGTAATATTTAATGGAAATTTGAGCCTGTAAAGTTTAATCATTCTTAAAAAATGAGAAATTATATAAATAATAAAATAATATGTAATAAAAACACCTCAAAATATCTGTGTATATTTAAATGAGAAACTCAAATATCAAAAAAAGTCATATTAAAATTTTCAGCCATACTTTTAGTCTCCATCGTCTAGGGTGTTAAAGGTCCCCATATTTATCTGTTTAAATGTATGTGAGAAGGGAATTAGACAATTTAAAGCAGCTATTTGAGTCTTTCAGATGTCACATGAAAATAACTTTTCTCTATAGTAGCAAAATGAGGTTAATCTAAAGTTGACCACATGGCTGACTGTCATGAAGAGTAATACAGAAAAATGATATTAGATTCTTAATATTTAAAGCAAATTCTAGGTTGATCATGGTATTCAAAATCTATACTCTTTACATCTATACATAGTATTCAAATTTATTCCTTAAAAGCTATTCCATTTTAAAGTCAGAATTTTAGGTAACTTTTATATATATATATATCTAAATACTACTGTTAAAAGAGTTTCAGCTTTTGATAAAAGCACAGAATACCACTTCTTTTGTAGCAACCATGAATAAAGCTAAATCTTGGAGGAATTTAAGAAAAAATCAGACTTCGTGTCTACCCATTTTTACTTTACAAGTAAAAAGATGCGATAGGAAAATGTGACCTACTTTTCCTCCTTGTTCTGCTAGTTTTGAGTCTGGCTGGTATGCACCTATTAACCTATTTTCTATTTTAGCTAAAACTGCTTTCCATGAAAATGGTTCCAAATACTAAAACAAATCCCAATGTACATCAAAAAAGCTTACCTCAGGATATATCCACTGCCATTAAATGATGGCAAAGTTGTTTAATTTTATAGGTAAGTAACCAAAACGTGAACTAATAGAAAATACTTGAGAGGAGACTACCCACAACCCCTACCCAGAACTCTTTCATTATTTCTGGTAATTTTCTTTAGGCTACATTGTGGAAGTGATCCTCTAATGAATTAATGAAAGTCTTTAGAAGTTCCGGGTGTATACGGAACTTTGAGGGGAAGTTAGATAATGAAAAGGCAATAAATATTCATTAACAAACTGCATTGGCTGATAGAAGCAACTACTCTTTTGGGGCTTGAAAATCCTTTTCAGTCAAAAACAAAAACACAAAACAAAAACCCCCACCAAAACTAAAAAAACCGTTAGTTTACTCCCAAAGTATATCCTGACTTTACAAAAGAAAATATACTGTAGAAAGTCCTTTAATAAAGAAGACTACCAGAGAGACTTGTTCCTGGATTAACAGTGGTCCCTACATAGCAAAAATACATATATTTATGAGTTTAAAACTCATAGGAATAAGGATATAGCTGTTAAAATGAACAATATGCAATTGTTTACTTCTGCAGAGTAAGTTATCTTGGTGTCATCATCTCTTCATACTTTTGTGTGAACTACATGAAAACTATGCTTATTTATAAATGACTCAAAGTAAATAAAACGTGAAAATTGGGCTACAAGTTGGCATTTATGGCATTTGAAAATGGAAAAAAGGTTGCAAGGGAAGGAAGAAAAATAGAGAAAACGTTATGAGAATGAAGCAAACATTTCAGCTCATGTTTATTCATTTATACTAGTTTAATTTTACACTGCACAGAAATTGAGGAGCTGAAATTTGTAAATCCTGTTACAAACTGGTGTGACTTTAGAAGACAGAAAATAGAACACTTCACAGGGTAATAATAACATTTTGCTTACATGTTCATTCCAGGCATTCCGGGGCCACCTAAAGCATTCAGTGGGGGTCTCATTGCACCTCCATAGTTCTGTAATGATAACCAAGGGTCAGACTACCACAAAACAAAAAAACAAAACCAAAGAGGAGGGGGGAAAGAAAGGAGAGTAGGTTAATGATTTCCCTACATAACTCCTGATTGGATAAGGCCTGTGCAATTCATTCTCTGAAGGGTCCACTCTTGTACTTTTGCTTCTATTTTAACAATTACTTTGGTTCGAGTCTTTTAAAAACCACATGAATATGTATGATCATTGGAACATGTTAAGTGATTAAGGTACAGTTACAATTATAATAGTCAACATATCTTTATTCATCTGATATCCGTATAACAGTGAACTTTACCAAGCAAAACATTTCATAAATCCAAAACTATTTTTAAAGAAAAGACTTAGTCAACATGTTTGAAACTGTCTGACTCAGAAAAATTACATAAAGTCTGAAAACAGACAGATGCATCCAACATAAAGGTGAATGCAAACTTCTGTTCACAGAGTAATCAAGAGAAAAAAATGTACTAACATACGAATATATCAAATATATGAAGACTAAAGTATCCTTAAAATATGTATGCATGAATTATGATTCAACAGGCTTCTGTCAATATCTACTATGTGCATTAATAGGATAAAAATATGTATGTTTTAACATGCACATCATCTTAGTTTAGTTTTCATAAGGATCAAAAGATTAATTTTAATATTATCATGTTAATATATCTTGACACTTATCAACCACTTTCATGCTGACACCGCTATTCCTCCAACTTTTCTGACTACTCTTCAATTTCCTTTGCTGGCTCCTTTTATTTTGCTAACTTTTCAAATGTTGCTTTTCTCAAAGTGGCTAGAACTTGAAGAATTTAGCATTATTCTAAATAAACAGGCATTTGTGGGTAATCTTACCTGCTACCATTAGTTCAATAATTATTTATATATTTGGAATCTCAAATCATTTATAGTTTGTCACGCTCTCTCTCCTAAGCTCTTAGATAACTCATATTTTAACTTCATGTGTGTTGTTTCTAAATAGATACCATTTCACACTCAACATATCTAAAAGTTGGAGTTCGCCTCATGGCTCAGCGGTTAATGAACCTGACTAGGATCCATGAGGATGAGGGTTTGGTCCTTGGCCTCACTCAGTCACTCAGTAGGTTAAGGATCTGGTGTTGCCGTGAGTTGTGGTGTAGGTCACAGACACAGCTTTGATCTGGTGTGGCTATGGTGTAGGCCAGCAGCTGCAGCTATGATTAGACCCCTAGCCTGAGAACCTCAATATGCCATGGGTGTGGCCCTAAAAAGTAAAAAACCCAAAACAACACACACAAAAACACACACAAAAAATCTAAAAGTAAACTCAATATTATCTTCTCAAGGCTGTATATTGCCTTCCTCATTCAGTTCTATGTCATCACCTGCCATACAGTAGTTCAGGCCAAGAACCTCTGGGAACTCCTTGATGTTTCTTTCATTTCAATTGCTGTATTCAGTCAGTTACCAAAGCCTATTGATTGTACCTGTGAAATAGCTCTTTAAATACTGCTTTGCTTCATATCACTCATCTCTATCGTTTACTGACACTAGTACTATCTTAGTTAGTTTCCCTGACTTAGCTCATTCCCCTTCCAATCTATTCTCCATACTGCCTCCAGAACTGTGCTTCTAAAACTCAGTCCTATTATGTCACTTAAAAGCCACAGTAACCCACAACGCCTATCAAAGGCTATTCTTCAGCGTGGCTCTATGATGTTATTCACAGATCAGCCCTAGTCTATCTTTCCTGCCTTCAGTTCTTATAAATTTACCTTCTTCTCCTACTTTCAATTATACTGTCCAGAGGATTGGATTTCTTGTAGTTCAGAAACATGCAGTACACTTTTACACTCATGTTAACTCATCTGCTATGGTCTTCTTTGTAGTAGGTACTAAGATGACAAGGGAATGTTCAATGAGAGGTCTGTTAACACCAGAGAGTAAGCCATAGGTTGTAAATAAATTACCCAGTTTCATGCTCTTCTCATTATTTACTTTTTCTTTCAGGAAACCTTGTTTAAACATCTCAATTGTGTGTGCTTTGGGATAGGAGAATGGTGTCTATCTACAATGAGTCATTGATTAAAAAGATCACTGTTTCTCTTAACCTCTGGATCAAGCGTGGTTGTGTCAGTGGCAGTATTGTTCAGGAGTCTCTGAGAAGAAAGTCATTGGGAACAAAATCTGAATGGTAGAGTGTAACAGCAGTTCTTCACCAAAAAACTGCCCCTCATTTTTGATCTTAGAACATCTGCGTTTTATTTTATCATGGAAAAAACATTAGTTTTCCTTATAGTTCTGGACATAGAAAGACCCTGGCCTGAATCTCTGTTTTTGCCCCATTTTCCCTGCCCCTCCTTCTAGATGTGTGACTGTAGGCCAGTGCTTCTCCCAATGATCCACTCAACCTTAAATTCCTTATCTGTAAAGTGATAATATCATCCTTTTTTTTAAGCTTATTGGAGGAAAAATGAAATCATATAAAATACCCACTATAGGATTTTCTGTCGTGGCTCAGCAGAAACAATCTGACTAGCATCCATGAGGAAGCAGGTTCGATCCCTGGCCTTGCTCAGTGCATTAAAGATTCTGGTATTGCTGTGAGCTGTGGTGTAGGTCACAGATGCAGCTCAGATCTGGCGATGCTGTGGCTGTAGCGTATGCCAGCAGCTACAGCTCTGATTCAATCCCTGGCCTGGGAACCTCCATATGCCATAGATGTGGGCCTAAAAAAAAAAAAAAAAAAGAAAAGAAAAACTATTATAGTGCTTGGTGCATTAAAAGCATGATACTTGGCCCTCCTCCCTGCCTCCCTGAATGTCTTACCACTGTTAATAAGGGGCCAATTTAAACAAGTTGTCTTCTCATTTTCCCTTGAGCCCTCAACTCTTAACAGAATTACATGTTTGTTTACATACTGACTCCCTGACAGAACACGCATATTTATTTTCTCAGTTTTTTTCTACCGTCTAATGGTTTTTCTTTACGTATTTGCATCTTCTACTGAACAATTAGTACCTTGAAGGTAGTGTCTGTTTTACTCAGCTTTGCATATCTAGTGCTCAAGTATCAAAGTGTGCAAGTGTCATAGGAAATGAGTAAGAAATTATCCAATACATATTTTGATAGTCTCAAGATGTTTTAATTTTGCATATAGTCTGAAGCAAACAGAAAACAGGAAGATAAGAAAGATAACAACTGGCTTTCCAACTGGTAACAAAGGCAGAATGGGAAGAGCTAATTTAGAATCACTGAATTTTAAATCTGATGGCAGCTATACAATTCCATCTGGTTTAATATCTCTCCCAATGCAATGCTCCTGACAAAAGGGCTGTTCAGACTTTGCTTGGAAAGTTTATAAAGAGTTTTTCCATGATTGGACAGTTTAGTTTCTAGGAAGTTCTTTCCTATACTGAAATTCCATTTCTCATCTTACATTTGAAAATACAGTATCAGTTTACTCTCTGTACATGAGAGCCTATCACATTTTTCTACCTCACATTACTCCACCCCCAGGACTTAATTTGGAATTCATGATTATGTTCCTACTTGTATATACTTCACTGATCCTTCAGATTTCTAGAAGAACTAGAACTAGTTGGATAGTCTTGTTGAATCTTCCTGTTAATTGTCACATGGTACTTGCTGAGGTGAAGAACACAGGCAAGCCAAGTATATCTTACTATAAGAGCCAAGTAGAAAAATGACTTTAAACATGGTATTAGGGAAGATCTTTTTCTTGATTAAACAGGTGATTTTGCTTTTCTATAGAAAGGATACTGATATCAATCTAAAAATCATGTATTGCCACTGAACTTAAATTTAAAACAGATTAAGGAGTGGTAAAAATGTGCCAGTATTTGGAGCAAAGTTTTATTTCTTCATACATGCAGTATGTTTTAACAACATATTTACTATGTTCTAGGTGTGTACTTTTGCCTACATCAGCATTATATAAGAATCATTAGATTATAGATATTCTAGGAGCTCAATTATCCCAATAGATAACTACTATCATTCTTCACATTGGTCTTCAGATGAAAAAATTTTGGAAATATCAATGATACAAAAGACATGTGTATTTTGTTTGTGCATAAAGCTAGAAACAATATTCCAGAACTGTTTCTATAGTTCTGCTATAAAACAGATGTATTCTGTTCTTGGGTAGCATCTGTATGATTAAATATCTGTCATGAAAGCTGTTTTTCTACTATCTTTTAAGAAACACAGTTAACCCCTATTACAAATCTGTTTATAATCTGTATGTTTTATATATCAGATGTTATGAGTAAATATCTCACAAGAATCCTCTAATTCAAATGATTTTACTTCACTTTTTACCTATTGTACCATTTATATGAATATGATTCCTGTTTTCATTTAAGTACATGATATGTGAAAATAATTTGCTTTAACCATAAGTACTTCATATATTGGAATTTTAAAAAGTTGTAGGTATTTCTGGTTTCTGAGCTATTAAGTTCATGCCAAAACACTTTATCTCAAATTATAAAGAAATAGATAGCAAGGATATTAATCCAAATGGAAGAAATAAATTCCTTTCTTTGGGTTTGAATATGCAAAGAAAGAATTCATACTTATATGATAAATTTAGTAAAACTCTTCAATAAGAGATTACTCACTGTTTTCTTACCCTCTGTTGTAATTTACTTATAACACAAAACACAAACACTTGGCTGGATATTTCTAAAACATAAAGACCAGTATGCTTTTTACTTCTGCATTTTCATATAACTTACATAAGCATTGGTCTATCTTTCAAACACTACAAAACTGACTCAAATCAGACTCTAATTTTTTAAAGTACTGAAAATATTAGTATGGGATGACAAAAGCTCAAAGAGCAGCTAGCTGAAAAGTAAGTGAACAGAATGAAGAATGACTAAATGATAGGTATCAACTTTTGATGTATATTTAAAATATATCTGCTATGAAAATCTTTTGAGGGAAAAAAATCCCTCAAGTTGTGGCTTAGTTCCTCAAAGACAAAAAGTATATTTAGTCAATATAATATCCTACAGAACTTATAAATTCTAATTGCTATTGATAAATTAATGATGGTGGGACATACACATCATCAATCCCTAACATGAGTAGAAATAGGGAAAAATAAATATATAAATCAGAGTTTTATAAGAGCTTAAGAAAATACATAGGAAATAACTGAGCCTAAATATAAGAAATGGGTTTTTTTTCTGATTTTGAGGCTCTCCCAAATAAGTATATAATAGTTTTTTTTTTAATGTGATATGGTATCTCCGAAAAATTTGTGCTTCATGTCTCAATATAGTTTGTATATATAGTTGACCCTTGAACAACATGGGTTTGAACTATGCTGGTACACTTATATGTAGATTTTTCTAATATATTATTGGAAAACATTTTGGAGATATTTAACAATTTGAAAAAACTTGCAGATGAACCACATAATCCAGAAATAGCAAAAAAAAAAAAAAAAGTATCTCATAAAAGCATAAAATGGATATTGAGATACAAGTCTGTCCTTATAAGGCAAAACTCCATATTTAATAGGAGTGAAATTTAATATAAAATTATTAATGTGTCAATTATCATACTGTTTTAAAACTTTGCCTTCATGGAGTTCCCGTCATGGCGCAGTGGAAATAAATCCAACTAGGAACCATGAGGTTGTGCGTTAGATCCCTGGCCTTGATCAGTGGGTTAAGGATCTGGCATTGCCGTGAGCTGTGGTGTAGGTTGCAGACATGGCTCAGATCCTGCGTTGCTGTGGCTGTGGTGTAGGCCAGAGGCCACAGCTCCAATTAGACCCCTAGCCTGGGAACTTCCATATGCCATGGGTGTGGCCCTAAAGAAAAAAAAAAGCGTTGCTTTCAAAGAACTACATTACTGTGCAGTATGTGCCTTTCTCACTCTTCCTGCCCCAGCGGGAGAAACTGTGTATCAATCTATCATCCCATGTAAGTGGTTTTAAAAAAATGTAACAATACTTACAATGCTGTATTTTGAATGTGACTGCAATGCTGTATATCATAAAAATGTTATAACAATTCATTCATTAGTATATAGGCTAGGCTACCATGATACAACTGCATTGATTATCACACTGGGCTACTGTAAAGCCATTATACTGCTGCTTCTTTGTTATCAGCAGCATAATAAAGAACTGTGTTACCTGTAGATAAATAGGAAATTTTCCACAGTACTTTTTCATTTTGATGTCCAGTGTTAGAAATACATGTATTATCTCCAGTGTTTTGTATAATTTAAGACAATATTAATGTAAATACTGATAGATGATTCATCTTGTAAGCAGATGATGTAAACTTATGGTATTGATAAATATAGTACAGTACTATAAATGTATTTTCTTATGATTTTCTTAATAACAGTTTCTTTAGATTATTAGAATACAGTATACAATATATATATAATATACAAAATAGGCATTAACTGTTTGTTAATGGTAAGGCTTCCAGTTAGCAGTAGGCTATTAAATTTTTTTTTTTTTTGTCTTTTTGCCATTTCTTGGGCCGCTCCTGAGGCATATGGAGGTTCCTGGGCTAGGAGTCGAATCGGAGCTGTAGCTGTCAGCCTACGCCAGAGCCACAGCAACGCAGGATCTGAGCCGCGTCTGCGACCTACACCACAGCTCACGGCAACACCGGAACCTTGACCCACTGAGCAAGGGCAGGGATCGAACCCGCAACCTCATGGTTCCTAGTCGGATTCGTTAACCACTGCGGCACGACGGGAACTCCGAGAATACAGTATACAATATATATGTAATATACAAAATAGGCATTAACTGTTTGTTATTGGTAAGGCTTCCAGTTAGCAGTAGGCTATTAATTTTTAAGGAGCCAAAAGTTGCACATGAATTTTCAATTGCACAGGGGTTTGGTGCCCCTAATTCCCACATTATTCAAGGGTCAACTATTTATATGTTGGCTAGAAAACTCCTACGTCTACATTACATTTACCTGGGTGTTAGATTCTTAATTCTGACTCATTTTGACACAGAATATTTAACTTTTAAAAAGCCGATACATGAAACAAGCTCCTAAAACTGTCACTTAAAAAGACTATTCTTAGAATAAAGAAAGTAAATTAATTCACTCTTTTAACTGGTGATATGATACACTAACCTCTAGCTTAGGAGGAAGAAATTTAAAATTCTGAATTCTGGATTAGTTTCTTTGAAATATAACATTACAAGATTAATTTATACCCCATGCAGTTTTCTCAAGAGACAAAAGGATATTTTAGCTAAAATGTGTGATACCCTGGAACAGAATACTTTAAAATGTTATTAATAGCTCAAATAGGTTCAATTTTGATGTGGACTTCTGGGAAATTTTGATAGAGGAGTAGGCTAACATCTAATGTATACTGATAGAATTAGGCATGTCCCGTAAAAGCCATTTTAACATTTATTTCTAAATGGTTCTCTATTGTTTGCATATTCTGTAAAGAAATATGGTAGTATATAATAAATCATTAATGGTATTCTATAAAGACTTATAGAAATATATTTAATGCTGCTTACTAGATTTAATTCAGTCAACTAGGTTTTATTTAACTGTCTTACACAGCTATCTTTTATAATACTTGACACCATTTTTCTTATTTCCTTAATACAACTAACAAAAAGGTAATAGTTGATCTTTTTTTAATAGTAATTACTACAGTGTATTTTCTCCCATGTACCAAAGGCATATGTGGTAGCCTCTGTTAAAACAGGGTTTATTGTTACAGCAATTTGGACACGTCATAGATAATAGGTCCTCAAGAGCCTAACAACCATGTTATATTAAGCCTTGAATGAATGTAAGCACATACAGCACATAATGTAGTCTGTATAAAAAGCAAAAAACTCAGCCTCTAGCTTCCTGCACTGATTATTTACCTGCGGTCCTAAGGGCACCATTCCTCTTGGAGGAGTCATTCTCTGCATTGGCCCACCCATATTTGGATGTCCTAAAAAGAAAAAGAGTGTGATGATATCAGCAGTGTAATGACAATGAGTGCTAAACCAGAGGCTGTATCCTCCTCTCTGCCTAGTGTTGCATCTTATTTACTAAGGGACTGATTCATTTCTATCACCTCATTCTGGCTTCCTTACCACTACCTATCCACACTCTCCATCAATGTCTTGAAATTTTCTTCCCACTCTGTGTTGAATTAAATCGCTCACACCATATGCTCCTTTTTCCTTGGAACAGTGTAACAGAGCCACACATAACTGTTAGAAATTATATAAAAGTTTTTAGAAGTTACTAGCCAAAATAAGGGTTTTAGAAATTTAATATTCTGTTTCTTACATTATCACTGCCTTCACTATCATGCATGATTAAGAGGTGAAAATATAATCACTTGGCCATGCTACCTACAAAAACGCAACTGGTATAATTATGGAAAGTTTATACAAAGAAAATCTTCCTGAAAAAATACAGGATTTCCTTTGAGATTCTGCACATCAATTTTACTTTTACTTCAGAGTAGTCACCTTGTTGTCGAGTTGGGTCCATTCCACTGGGAAGTAATGGCTGACTTCCTGGGACACCTCCAAGTGCCTAGCGTATTTAGTAAAATAAAATAAAAAGCAGTATTGTAACAATTTATAAAATAAGTGCTTTTAAAAGTATTTAAACATTTCTACAATTAAAGGATGCATTTCAGTATTTCATAAAATTTCTTATATTTCATTTATGAATTGTACAAGTCTGTACACCCAGTGTAACTTCATAGTTTTAAAAATATTATACTTGTCCCAATTTTGTGGCAAACAAAATTGGCATTTGGGGGGAACAAAATATAGTCAAAAACTGTCCTACTTCCTCCTGAGAAGTACAATGCCCATCCCCAAAATAAATTTACTAAAGATACTAAAATAACTAATTTTGCTTTTTAAATGAAAGTTCTTTCTACAGAGTATTCTACTGATTGGGGTTGAAATGGCAAGACTAAAATGCCAAGGGGCCAGTGAATGTTATTTTGGGTAGTTATATTTTCCCTAAAACTATTTAGAAAAATAATACTCCAGTTAAGCTCAAACAATTTGGATGAATGGAAAGAGAGATCTAAAAGTGAAATGAGGTAGAGATTAATAGACAGGGTTTATTTTATGCTGGTGTGTGATACCAGGTACATACTGAATTAGAAATTCTAATAGTCATTGAGCAGCACTTAGAGTTGGACCAAGCTATAAATGATTTAAACAAACTGATCTGACGTAGCATGTATGTATATACATATATGTATAATCCTGACAATTGGCTGGCATTTCTATAAAGGTTTAATAATTTACCTTAAGTAGGAATATTTTGCCTAATTAGCTTAAAATTTCAAATATTTCAAAAGAAATTTGATATTAAAGAATTTATATATCCAGATCAGAACTGCTTGCTTAATTGTCATCATTGGGATGCAGTAGAGAGCTGCCATTTTTTAAGCATTTTTCAAACATTTCTGTAATCTTTGATTTTTTGTTTATAAGCACACCCAACGCCTATTTGAGTTCCTTCTAAATGATCTATTTTAGGCTTACCTTTCCAGACTAATTCCCTGCCACTGCCCCCAAAGACAGTCTAACTTCCAGTTCTACCATATTTCTTTCATTTTTTTTTCCAATTCTTGTACTCAATCAACAATACCTAAATGGGAACTGTTTAAGGCGAAAGCAAAACAAAAGTAAACACAAACTGAAATTAAACTATCTCTCCCAAGGTCAGAAACCCTTAAGTGCTTATTCTGACGTATTTTAGATCTCAGTTGAGGGATCACTTTCTAAGAAAATTCTTCCATATAATCCCAGTTTGGGAGAAGTTCTCCTTCTGTATGCTTTAAGATATGAATATATTTAAAAAAATTTTGAACTTATAGAAAAATTGCATAAATAGTACAAAGGATTCCCACATACCCTAAAA
Organism: Phacochoerus africanus; assembly: GCF_016906955.1. NCBI lineage: Eukaryota > Metazoa > Chordata > Mammalia > Artiodactyla > Suidae > Phacochoerus > Phacochoerus africanus. The sequence continues at coordinate 90,008,169 of NC_062547.1, forward strand.
CTGATTGCCCCAACAGTTAACATTTCACCACATCTGGCCCTTGAGAGCAAGTTGTAGATATTTTGCCTCTTCACCTCTTAAGTACTAGAGAGTACAGTTCCCTAAACAAGAATATTCTCGTACATAACCACAGCACAACGCTCGAAGTCAGGAAATTGACATTGATGTAATGCTACCATCCCAAAACACACAGGCCTCATTTAAATTCTGCCATTTGTCTCAGCAATGTTCCTTTTACCTCTGTGGGACCAGGATCTCATGGAACACATATTGCATTTAGTTGCCATGTCTCTCCGTTCTCTTCCAAGTCTTTTCCTTAGTCCTTCTCTACCATCTCCTGAATAGTTTTGGAGAATGATTCTTAAATTTGAGATGATCCTTTGAAGTGTCTTCATGACCCAGACACGGGTCATATTTTCTTAGAAGGAATACTGCAGAAATGATGCTATACTCTTCTCCGCGTGTCACACCAGAGGGCGCGTGATGTTTACTCATCCCACTACTGTTGCTGTTAACCTTTACTATCTCTTGGTGTTGGCATGGTTTCTACATTAGATCATTACTTTTCCCCTTTGTAATTGATTATTTTTAATATTAGAGCTATTCCAAGACTACCAACATCCCATTTTTCATCAGTATTTTATCAACTCATCAGCCTCAGCATCTACAGAAAACTTCTAAGCACTATGATAGCTGCCAAACAGAAATATTCCATGTCTATCATTCTTTTTATGCTTATTAGCTGTCATCCCACTGAAAGGAACAACTCTCCCTTCTTATTGATTCATTGACTGATGCTTAGAGATTCCTATTCTAATCTCTTACTATAACCATTCATTTTACTATTCAAATTATCCAAAATTTGGCCAGTGGGAGGCTCTTCAAGCTGGCTCTTTTATCATTTTGACATATTCCCATCATGTTTTGCACATTTCCTTACTGGTACAAGATGTTTCAGGTTCATTTCATACTCTTGCTGGGCTAGCTCTGTAACTGGACCTTTCTACAAAGGGCCCTCATTCCTTCTAGTGGAGGTCAGCATGGTAGGCACCAAGATCTGGGTTCTTAATGTGTTCACTGTTAGTTGAGCACACTGCTTTTCGGCTCTCTCGGTAAATGCTGCATTCAAAAATCTATATGTACATGTACACACAGATATGCACATATGCCTACTTAGGACTAATTCCATATCTGTGTGTTTGTGTGTATGCTACACACCTATACCATAAATTCATACACTCTAACTCAATTCTAACCTAAAACCTTCAAAATTATTTTTAGCTTTCTTCTTTCTTATGTAAATATTTTCCCCAATGGTGAGAAATCTGGCATTCATTATCTTTAACATCTTATTTATTTGCTCAATCAATGTATTCATTTGCGTACTATTACCAATCTTCTGATCATGATGGCCATTTTTTCTCTCTGGCACTCCTCTCTGCTTCCCTGAATGTGATAGCATGAAGAGGAGTTAAGGGCTTTTATGTGCTTTTATAGAATCTTACATCTTAGTTTTATAAAACTTAAATATGATCATGGCTTATTTTTCTCTGTATCCCCAATAGACTGTAAGATCAGAGAGTGTGGATCCTATCTGTGCCTATTGATTAAGAGTAATAAATATTTACCGAAAAAATAAAATAAATATAGTTTACACTGGACTGTTTTAGGAATCATCAATGATAATGTCATAAGAATGGACTGGATTTTAAGAAGTGAGAAGAAAAAAGACCAAAAAATCAAAGATATAATTTTCATTAAACACTAAGAAGAGGTAGGAAAGGAAAAAAATTAAATAGGTATGAAATTAGCAAGGGGACCAACATTTTAGAATGCATAAAGGGAGTTTCAAGAAGAAAGAAATAGTCATATTGTCAAAAGTTATAAATAAGCGAATTAGGAGGAGGGCTGAAAATAGATGTAATCAATACTATCTTCAACTGTGAGTTTGAAGTTCTTGTTTTTTTTAAGTCTCTAACTGGTTTGAGTTGTATACTCTGATTTTGAATTTATAATTCTCATTGGTGACACCGTGTTTTATTACCATTTTCTTCAAAAATTTAGTTTTCTTATTTATCTTGTAATGTTAGAACCAAGCCTTTCTGTTTCTATTATTACTTAAAAATATATCATCATCCTATAGAAACCTTGATCAATGTCAAGCTGTCTTTAAAACTGAGTGTCTTTACCTAAATTTAACTCTTTAGTCACCAGTGTTTGTCTTTTGGTAAGTCAAATCTCTGTTAAAACATTTTTATCAGTCCCAGGATGATCAGATGATGGTTTTATGTATTGAAAAGCCACAGTTACTAGATTCTTTAAAACTTTAGTATCAGGAAAAACAAATTTATACATTTCGTGGGTTGATATAAATTTGCATGTTTGTCAACATGTTACATGTAATCCCAAAGAGACTTAATTAGTTACTCATTTCGGCACATATTCTTTGTTCTGTAAAAGATCTTCACTCTGACAGAGGCAGTAACACTATTAATGAGGATGCTTAATAATAACAAACATAATATCAACAGTAATGCAGGAGTTCCTTTGTGCCTCAGCAGAAATTAATCCGACTAGTATCTATGAAGGTGCAGGTTCGATCCCTAGCTTTGCTCAGTGTTAAGGATCCAGCGTAGCCCTGAGCTGTGGTGTAGTCTGCAGACAAAGCTTGGATCCCGCATGGCTGTGGTGTAGGCCAGCAGTTGCAGCTCTGATTCGACCCCTAGCCTGGGAACTTCCATATGCCGCAGGTGCACCCCTAAAAACGTAAAACAAAAACAATAATATATACTTGTGAGCCAGTATGTCTGTGCCAAGAACTGTGCTAAGTTCTTTATTATTTCCTTCAATGCCTATAATAATCCCATGAGATTATTATAAATCCTTTCTGATGATGAGAAACTGAGGTTTAATACAGAAATAAGTTTGTTAACTTGTCCATGATTATACTATTAGTAAATAGCAGAGCTAGGACTTCAAATCAGATCAATGTATTCCAAAGGTCTATAAGATAAGTCTGAAATCTTAGGATTTAAAGTAAATGAAATAATAAAATGTTATTAAATGTTTTTTAATAATTAATAAATGAAGTAATTTCTTGCACAAAAAATTACTTAGTTTACAAAGGATTCATCATATAATTCCAATGGTGAGCCCCTCTAGGAACTTAAGATTCTGGTATATATTTCCTCGAATACTGTTAATGTATATAGTCTGCTCACAAAGACTAAATGCCCAGTGATGATTAAAAAATAGTGAATTTATCAATGCCTTTATGACTCAGTTAACAATTTTGACCTACCAAAAATTCTTTAATGGGCCCCCTCAATTACTTGAAATGAGGTAGAATCAAATACAAGAAAATCTGAAACTAGAAAGGAGTTTAGAAATATCTGAGTCCACTCTCATTTAATCTGTAAGAAAAGCAAGGACTGAAAAAGTTAAGTGACTTGCTCAGGGTCATACAATGCTGGGCATTACTGGCATTTGGACCTAAGATACTCAACACATTGAGGTCCCGCCAACAGCACCACTGTCATTTTTCTTCTGTAAAGAAGCAATATAAGTAGAAAAGATACTAAAATGAAGAAATGTGACATTTTGGTTTGGAAAGACATTTGTCTCCAAAGCACAAGTGACATAGACATTTACTTATTTTTATTTTTTCTGTACCTCAACTGTGGTAACTGCTCTGTCCAGTATAGTAGCACTTTGCCACTTGTGGCTACTTAAATTAGAATAAAGTTAAAAATTTGATTCCTCAGTCACACCAGCCACATTTCAAATGCTCAAAGGTGCTCAAAGTACTAGAATTACTGCATATAATGATGCAGATACAGAACACTTCTCTCACCCTACAAAGTTCTGTTGTATATTAGAATGCCAGTTCCATAAGAGAGGGACTCCCATTAGTTTGTTTTCCAAAGTATCCCCCATGGAGAATGGTGCCTGGCACACAGTAAACTGAACAAATATTGGTTGAATAATTGAATATTTCAGAGAGTGATTTTTGTATAGCGCTAAAAAATTCCAATCACATGTATAATGAATTTTTTTTATTGGTTTATGTCCAAAACGGGAATATCTATGCCAAAAATGCTGTAAGATAATGAGATATGTTTTGGCAAAAGAAGTAAATGTACCAAAAAGCTATACCACTAACTTAAATTGAGTAAGATGTCTGGCAAAAAATGTCTGTGCTATTTTGAATTTGTTTATTTCCTTTGTCCTGCAAAGGTAGAAAATAATTGGAAAAGATATATATCTCAGGACATGTTCATAAATCAAAGTCATAAGGAAATAATACATTTTGCATTGCGTTTCATTGGATTTCAAATAACAATTTAAATACTTTAACAGTATAATTAACACAATAAAAAAATCACAGTGATAGAAAGGAATGTTTTAAGCTTGTCAAACTATTTTATGCTTTCATATTAACCACTGATTTATATTAAACAGGCAGGACATAGTTAATTTTAGAGTTTAAAATTTTCTATAGTCATCTTCTTTACAATTTCAGTTATAAGGCCCTTATTATTTATTCAGTAAGGAACATATTTCTCTTTATGCAGCTGAAGTCCTTATCTTATGTTTTCATATTGATATCGTTAAATAAAGGTCAAATTCTAAACATGAAAAACTTTACAAAGACAAAATTATTAAGAAAGGAACATGCTAAATAGTATTTATTCTGAAAATAGAACATGTAAGGAAAAGTAAGTATAGTATGTTATAAAATATTGGTACCTTGATAATATAGGGGAATATAGTAAATTTATTTTCAGTATATTAGTACATGTCCCAGTAACTTTTTTCTGCCCAAATGCCTGCTGATTTTTCCCTATCTGAAGTGAATAAAAGTCTTTTAAAGATTCTATCCTTAACAACCACTATGTTTTTCCTTGTATCATGTATAGTAAGAACTATATATTAACATTAATAAAGAATAATCTTATACATCAAATAACCAAAAGAATAAAATATCTGTACTTTAATTTATGCATATAATTAATAATATCTTTATCCAATCACAAATGAAATTCCTATTTAATGGAAACTTGAAAAATGCAGGAATAGAAAAACTTCTAATCCTACCACCCAAAAATAAAGGATATAGTCATTAGTCTTTTTGACGTGTGTGTGTGTGTGTGTGTGTGTGTGTGTGTGTGTGTGTGTTGTGGGGCAGGAAGAGTGTTGAGTGGTGGAAATGAATTTGTATAGTAATATAGCAAGGGTGACAAACTATCTTTTGTGCCTTTTTTACATTTGGTAATAGATCACAGAGAATTTTTTTCATATCAATAAATTTAATTCTATAACATGCCTTTAAATAGCTGCATACTATTTCATCATTTGGATATACCATAATTTATTTAACCACTCATTTGTCTATTATTGGACAAATATCTTTGAGAGTTTCAGTAGAATGGTTATATGTAGTGTGCTTTTATTTATTTATTTATTTATTTATTGTCTTTTTGCCATTTCTTGGGCTGCTCCTGCGGCATATGGAGGTTCCCAGGCTAGGGGTCTAATCAGAGCTGTAGCTGCCAGCCTACTCCAGAACCACAGAAACGCAGGATCTGAGCCGCGTCTGCGACCTATACCATAGCTCATGGCAATGCCAGATCCTTAACCCACTGAGCAAGGCCAGGGATTGAACCTGAAACCTCATGGTTCCTAGTCAGATTCATTAACCACTGAGCCACAATGGGAACTCCTGTAGTGTGCTTTCAGAATGTTGAAATCAGTTTTAGAATTTAAAATGGCCAGTTGCATTAACTATGAGTTTCAGGAATGGTGAGAAATGGAGTATAAATTCTCAAAATTCTGTAAAATCAATAAAGCAGAAGTTCATTCAGGTGTCACTTGTTAATAGTCTCTATTTATGGCTGTCTTGGTTTCCTTAGCATAATATTGAATAAATACTATTAATTTTTCAGATTAAGCATTTTATCTATGAGAAGCATAAAGACCTCCAGGTTATAGCTGCCTCAACACCACCAACCTATTTTGACAGCTGAACCAATTCCAATTTCTGTGTTTCAGGTGTTGTTGCATAGATATTCTTTGCTATCTTGTATATTTCTGTAATTTTACTTGTTTCATCATTTTAGATACTATTACCTTCCTGCATTTTGGGAGCATAGTGATATTATACCATGTTCCAAATATGCAGAGTATAAGCCATTGTGGATTTAGTCCAGAACCATGAAAACCAGATCAGAAGAACTTAAAAAAAGAATAGTCTAATCATTGGTAATTATAAATTCTGGAGAATCTGTTACCTATTCAAAATTATTAGTTAATACAACTGAAGAAGCTAACAGTCCATTTGTAATTTTCTTAGCTTATGAGCATTTAAAATAAAGACTAAATTACTAACTAAATTTAAAACAATATATTCATTTTTACATATATCATTCCAAATAATTACTAAAAATAGCTTGGCTAATTCTACTTCAATGACTGCATAATGGAATTGAAGGACTGTTTTGTTGTTTGAAAAGGTCATGCTCCTAAATAGTTAAAACATTTCCTAAAATGATGTTTATATTAAAAAATTTGCTAAAACATTAAAAAAATAGTGTAAATGTAAATTATTATACGTTTGAAAGATAGGTGTCTGGATTAATGAAGTTTAACTCTATACGGTGTTGGGGCAAAAAAATTCCACTCAGAGAAGAGTACAATTGTTTTAAAATATACTTAGATAAAGTCCATTTAAAATTATTTAGAAAAAAATAACCTGTATCATAACTCTTTATTTCCTCTAACTTTTTAATTGCCTCTTTTAAAACCCAAAGGCTTTATATACTTGTTCTTAAAAAATTCAAACAATCTAGATTTACAATTCCATAGGCCACTCCTCTTTGTAAAAACATGTCTTTTATTTTGTCAGTTTCTCTAGATATGGAACTTAGCTTAGTAGCTCATACACAGCAGGCATTTCAACAATGTCAAATGGATGCAATTCCAATAATTCTATGAGATGTTCATTATTCATATGGAATAAATGGAATCAGAAAAAGTCTAGCACACTTGTACAAGAAATTCACATTTCCCTAATTGAGATTTTTACAAACCTCTTACAGCTATGAAATACATAAAGCTATGGATGGGCTATCTGAAACACCATCAAATGCCAATGAAAGATATAACCATCTGTCCTTAAAAAAGAAATTTAATAGACTCAGGCATCTGTAAGTAGATCTAACTGTTGATATACACAGGTTCACCCACAGAGACAATAATATTCCTACATTTGAAACACTTAGCATCTTTGCGTCTCCCTTTCCCATTCCATGCCATGTTCCCCTGGCCCTATGTACTGAATGCAGATTCGGTCTGAAGGAGAAAACTCCTCCAACTGCTAATGTGAGGACTTCCAGCACTGCAGCCATGAGGTGACCAGCACTGCTGCCTGCTTAAAGGTCTCCCTGGGGGTGAATATGGGTGCTGGCATGCCTTGCTGTGCATTAGAAGCAGAGAACACCAGCAGCTGGGACACTTCAAGGACACTACACAATTTCAAAGAGTTAGGAGAAGAGACGCAGAACTCCATTGTTATCAAATGCGCTATCAAAGAAAGCACGGCATTCTTGTTCTACTTTGGGTCAGGAAGGAAGCGGAAATTGTAAAAACATGAAAAAGAATTTATTGTGTTAACAGGGTTTATTTTAGATCTGAGATAATAAGTATACAGAGAATAAAGAAAGTGACAAAAAAGTATCTTGACATAAATATTCCATATGCTTAAACATTTAAGTAATTTTTCCTGTGATACACACACACACACACACACATTATCTCCATCCTAAAATTAAAGTATAAGCTACCTGCAAGTAAAAACTGCTTTATTCTGTTTAGCAAATAAATATATTGATAAACTGTTTGAGGACAAAAGTCTATGAAATATCAGAGCTCTTGTAGGTAAATTAGTTGGATGATCTACTGTTAACTATTAACAGAGCTAACCCTTCTAGAAGCAGCTAATTATATGCCTGCTATGCCACTATAATTGGGTAAAATTGATACCAATGTTAAGTTACATTACTGAAACTAATAAAAATGAACTTAAGTATGTTCATAGAAAATTTTATTGCCATTCTTTACAGTATAATCAGCATTCACTGAAACTATATATGTTTTAAAAGTTAGGTTCAAAGTATATGGTAGACTCCAAGGGTCAGCAAACTTTTTCCTGTAAAGATCCAGATAATAAGTATTTTAGGGTTGCAGGCCACATATGGTCTCCATTTTCACCTTCAAATCTGCTATTGCAGTATAAAAGCAGCCACAGATAATGCATTACTGAATGAACTCTGGGCTCTAGTTTGCCAATCCTTGATGTAGATTATGTATCACTCTAAGTAGCATTAAATGGGATGAAGGATAATTTAATATTTTATAGGAAAGGAATATTTGTGACATTTTCAAGATTTTTATTGATTCTTAAGTACACAAACACACACATCCCAAACTTAAGCAGCACACAGAAATCTTACCTGGTTAGGTATCCTCAGTGGGGGCCTTGGACCTCCAGGATATCGAGGTGACATAAAAGGCTATGGAAGTAAAACAAAACAACCAAAAAACCACAATGTAAAAACAGATCTGAAAATAAACTGCTTTAAAGAGTTTTAAAATTATACAAAACATAAATCAATTTACTTCCTTATCCTGGCTGCTTTCAGGGGAACAAATACTTTTAACAAAAACTACCTTCCTATTTTTTATTTTGTAGAATATCTGCAAGAATTTTCAAAGAGAGTGTAAAATAATCAAAGATGACTAAAGTAACAGTGGCAAAAATTTTTAAAAAATGTCAATTATAATTAAGGTGATGCTATCTAATTGGCAAAAAGTTAGGATTAAGAAATTTATGCAACTGAATCTTAGTAAAGACTTCAGGAAGACTGGTACAGCATTATATAAACTGGATTCTGAGTATATACTTTTCACTGAATTATCCAATTTGGTTATCATTTTCCTTTAATAATTTTAAAGCTGTCAGGCTTCTTCATCTTTGCTTTTGTAGTTTTGTTTAAAATGGTAAAGAAATTTCCCTTCCAAGGGTCTTTTGTGGTTAGAAGAGCTTTGGTTTTCTTTCATTTGTTATAATTAAAAATTGATTGTAAATTTTAAAGTTGAAATTTCTTTGCATATTTTGAGCCTAGCAAAGTATGAGCTGTGTACTTATTTTAAACAATCATTTAAAAAATTGATGTATAGTGTGTTTACAATGTTGTGTTAGTTTTGGATGTATAGCAAAGTGATTCAGTTATACACATACATTATTTTTCAGATTCTTCTCCATTGTATGTTATTACAAGATATTGAATATAGTTCCCTGTGCTATATAGCAGATTCTTATTTATTTTATATATAATACTGTGTGTATGTTATATGTAATTCTAACAAAAGAAAAAAATGACTTTATACTAAAACTCAAGTCAATTTATCTTGTTGGATGAATCAGAGGCTACTAAGTTGACTGTCAGTTCCAAAACTGTCTGAAAAATATCCTGAAGGTATCATTTTAATTATTGTTTAATGTTAAGTGGAAGGAGAATATTTTTGATCACTCAGATTTGGGCATCAAATTTTTAAAAGTTTACTTCTAAAATTAAAAATTCAATTTCTATAGAAAAGCAGAAGTTCATATATATCTATATCTATATATCTATATATATAGATATAGATACATATACACAGACACACATATGAAAGTTCTTGGGCTAGAGGTTGATGGAACTGTGGCTGATGGCCTACACCACAGCCGCAGTAAAGTGGGATCCAAGCTGCATCTGTGACCTACACCACAGCTCATGGCAATGCAGGATCCTTATCCCACTGAGCAAGGCCAGGGATCGAACCCACATCCTCATGGACACTAGCCAGGTTTGTAATCCACTAAGTCACAACAGGAACCCCCCCCCCCCATTTAATTAATTACAATACACAATTACATGTGATATAACCAAATTATCAACTCTAAAGGGCTGAATATTAAGTAAAATATCAAGAATGAATTCATAGAGAAGTTAACAACAGGACTTCCTGTTGTGGCACAGTGGAAACGAATCCGACTAGTATCCATGAGGATGCAGGTTCAATCCCTGGCCTCACTCAGTGGGTCAGGGATTCAGCATTGCTGTGAGAGCTGTGGTGTAGGTCACGGAGGCAACGGGGATACTGCGTTGCTGTGGCTGTGGTGAGGACTGGCAGCTACAGCTCTAATTCGATCTCTAGCCTGGGAACTTCTACAGCTGAGGGTGCAGCCATAAAAAGCAAAAAAAAAAAAGCAAAAAAAAACTAATTTATCAAAGGCATGAGTAAGCCAAATCTATAATACTTTACATAATTGCACATTTATAATGCAATTTCTACAAACATTTTTAGAAATTAGACCTGCAGTTCATGGCTATAGATATTTTCCAGGGTTATTTTGAAAGCAGCATCTGAAACATAAAATCCTAACAATTTTATGTGGTATAGACTTTAAGTTGTTTTGGAGGGTCTGACAAACAAACCAGAAGAACTTAAAGTTATTTGGCTTTTTGCTTACTATGTTCTTATATGTTAACATATTCCTAAGAGGTCTTTTTAAATGGACAGAAATAGAGTATTCTTCAGATAATACTGTCAACTTCAGGTGATGAAACTTAGGTGGATTTTCAGGTTTTAACATTTTAAAAATGTTTCATTTTCACGCATTTGATCAAAGTTCACTCTGTCTTCTCATTTGTGAAGTTACTCTAAATTAGATTAGTTAACTATACTGTCAGTTAGAGGTTTAACCCAATATTCACACTCCCTCTGCAACTTTCCGAATCGCCTAATTTAATTTATGAAACTATCTTTTAAATTCGAGACTCATTTAAAAAAATTTAATATTAAATACTGTGTCACTGATGTGGGGGTGGTTGCCTTTCTTTCACAAAGTGATGTCTTATGACACAAACATGGAGAAATAAAAATAGGTTGATAATAATTCCTGTCTATAATAAAATCACTTTGAAATAAAATACAAGGCAGAAATTGTGTTTAACAACTGTGTGCAAATTGTGCTTACCAATTTAAATTAATTTCACAATTTCATTTAACACTACTAAATACCAATAAACACTGCGATGTACTTTATTTGAAATGGAGCATTTGAGATTTGGATGTTCCTCTGAATGTAAAATAATGTTATAGTGTTCATATACATGGACTGTTTGAAAAGATAAGTTTTCTATCATCAATAGCATTGTGAATAAACGTATTTTCATGGGACTGTCATACTTTCCTATCTGGCCCTGACACCCCATCAAAGGTCTAGGAGAGGGACAGACAGGGCATGTGGTAGTTGGGAACCTGAAGGACCCTAAAGAATAAGACTGGGAGAAAGAGTCTCTCACTAATTTATCTCCTCTTATATCCCCCCTCAAGTCATTCAAAAAAATTTTTATAAAAAAATGAAAACCACTTAAAATTTTCTATCTATAGCTACACAATTACAGCCAAAAATCAAACAAAAATAGTTATTTTAGAAAAAAATCTACTTTTCCCTAACATATAAGCATTCCTATAAGTAAAGCATTTAACTATCCAATCAGTGCTGCTACAACATCAACTCTTAATATTCTGGTTGATTCTTAAGTTATATAGTTAACCGCCTAGGTATTCAACTGCCTACTTGTTGAGGTATAGACGCAGCAATAGAATCTAAAGAAAGTTCAGGGGAGTTCCCATTGTGATGCAGCGGAAACGAACCTGACTAGGAACCATGAGGTTGCAGGTTTGATCCCTGGCCTCACTCAATTGGTTAAGGATCCCGTGTTGCCATAAGCTGTGGTGTAGGTTGCAGATGTGGCTTGGATCTGGCGTTGCTGTTGCTGTGGCCTACAGCTGTAGCTCCTTTTCGACCTTTAGCCTGGGAACCTCCATATGCCTCCTGTGTGGCCCCATAAAGACAAAAAAAAAAAAAAGAGAGAGTTCATATTAGCAACTGAGCGTATTCTACTAATGTTTATATTTCACTATTCAGGAGTCAATTTGCCTTCAAATATAATTCAAGATATTAAAACAAATTTAAATTCTTTTATGGTAAGTGGTAGTCTAAGAGATTATCTACTGATTAAATATAAAATACATATACTGACAGACCTGTCAGTCTTCTCTATGTAGATAAACCTGGGAAGAACAGGTTCTTCAAAAGAGTCCTTAGCCATGAAGGTGTGCTTACTCTTTATATTTGGGGAAAATTTTTTTTAATGATGTCAGGATGATGAATCAATATTTTAAGTGTAAAAAGCCCTCCCCTTGGAAAACGGGCTAAAAAAGTTATAGTGTGTGTGACCGGGAGCCAAAGGTCTGCATTCTAGTTTTTGCATCACCACTAATTAGCAGAGGGACCCTAAACCAAAGACCTTACAGGGCTTTAGTTTTCTCAACCTTAATGTGAGAGGGTTGGCCTGGATGATCTCAAAAGTCTCTTGGGAAGTAATAATGAACACGGAATTGTGGATTTTTAAAAATTATTTCCAGCATTACCCTTAAGTACAAAGATGAGTTTACTATAAATAGCTATAAATATTTGAAGTGTGTGGAGGTGGGACTGACGTATTCCCATGCTTTTTAGAGAGAAAGAAAAAAACCTTGTTGAAGAAAAAAATTCTCCAACCAACAATGATGCTCTTTGTTCAGATCAAAGGTCTACAGAGAGAATAAAAAAGCCGCACCTATCGATTAAAAGATACGCTAGAAATTTGTTCATTCAACAAATTTTTTTTGCTTTTGCTTTTTTTTTTTTTTTTTTTTTTAGGGCCAAACCTGTGGCACATGGAAGTTCCCAGGCTAGGGGTTGAATTGGCACTACAGCTGCCAGCCTACACCACAGCCACAGCAATGTGGGATCCAAGCCGTGTCTGCAACCTACACCACAGCTCACCGTAACGCTGGATCCCCAACCCACCGAGCAAGGCCAGGGATCAAACCCACATTCTCATGGAAACTAGTTGGATTTGTTTCCACTGCACCACAATGGGAATGCCCTTGACAAATATTTATTAAATACCCACCAGGCACTTGTTTTAGGTGGGTGGACATTAAAGAAGTAAAGATCATTGCCCTCTGCTTAGGATTAATCAATATTCACTTATAATTAAGAGGAGAAAGAATTTTCTGGAAGAATTATTTCTTCCATTAATCTGGAAGAAATAGAATGTTTTCTTCTCTAAACGGCAAATATCAATGAAAACCCAAAGAAAATAATATTTCCATCTTGTACCTTCCCTCAGAAGTCTTATTACAGCATCCCTACTTGATAAGAACATGTAGTGCTATGAATGACTGAACATCAAGGCCATGCTTTTTAAAAAGCTTAATTAGGCAAAACTCATAGACTAAGTTTCTCTATAAATTGAGTAGCACAGTTAGTACTCTGACATACTGAAATATATTTATAGGCGTAAATTCTCATTTCTACATGTTTCAGTTATCTACTTAGGATGAATGGGATAAGCCAAAGTGGAAGGAATATAAATATCTACAAAGCCAGAAACATCAGTAAATATTTGATGACTAAATGAAAGGGAAACAAACTCTAATAGAAATATAAACTAAGCATCCAGATCATTTGCTCCAAATAGTCTTTTAGAGAAAAGATCACACCACTTAGAATCATAATTTCAGAACGAATGTCACTCAATCTTAAAGGATTATTAGTGTCCATTATATCAAGAATTATTCATGAAATTTTAAACTTCTACTTTCCTAAAAGAGGGATTTTCCTTTGTTCTTTGCCTTTTCTGCTAGTGGGAAGTAGTAGTCTCCCTCTCCTATTCGATCTTCATGAACCATTTAATACTTTATCTCAGTTCCCTAAGAATGAGAAGGAATCAGCTCTTTCTCATCTTTCCTTCTCTGAGGATCCCAGACTCCCCGCCCCCTCAATGAAATTGTTCTATAAATAATTTACCCATCCTGAAATTACAGGTGATGAGAACCATTGTAAGCACTAACTTCATTATATAGATACACGATTAAACTGTACATCTTAAAGGACACATTGCTCAAATGTTAACTTTGGTAATATTTTCTAACATTTTCAATGGTTTTTGGAAAACATAACTATGATTTATCAGTACCAGGATATTTCTTGAGATCACTCTAAACTCTCCTTTCTCTGCCAGGTAAATTTCTACCAATCCTCCAGGGGTCAGTTTAAATATGACTTCCTCTTTTAAGGAATTTCTACAGGCTCCTTTCCCTCCATCTCCTGAGCACTTTGTTCACACTGCTATCCTAGCAGATTCAGCACACCGTAGGCTTGTGTGTGCCATGAAGGAACCTACTTCAGAGAAAAGAACACAAAACCAGATCAGAGTTACTACCTTAATGTCAAGGCAATCCATTCATGAAATAAAACTGGTATTTCTAAGAATCATTAAAATTGATGTAGCAGTGTATAATCCCCTTATACTTATTTTACATATTTCAATGTGACTTTAGAAACTCTTAAATTCTTGGTCTTTAAGATGTGATAATTGACCATAAAATCTAAAATCATTAAAAAATAAAAGCTTCTTTAAGTTACACTTTATATTAGCAAAATTTAGAACAAATCAATGATGAAAAGAAGACTAATACGTCCTCAGATAAAAAAAATGTAACATTCGGGACAGTTTACATTTCCGAAAACGTAGCAGTCTGAGGTATGTTCTACAATATACAATTATATGGGAATTATAATAATTTAAAGTAATTTTGAACTCGATGACAAAATTATTCATGTGAAATTTGCTTTTGATTTTGAAAAAAATAGTATATTTTTAAATGGCAAAGAAATACACAATTACCAAGTTTAAGAAAATACAAACTAACAAAATAATCTAAAAATGAACACACACAACTTCTTCACAAAACAACTCAACTGAAGTTTTATAAGTTCTGTGTTGTACGATTATAATAAAATCTAATAGAGAATTTTGTTTGAATATGCCTTTTTGACACACTTTACAGAAAAAAGTTTAGAGTGGACTAGATCAAATTTCTCAACTGCCACTTAAGTTTAATCAACTGCCACTTAAGTTTTATTACAGCTTTATAACATCCTGCTATTGTAATATCTTTATAGAACAAAGGCAGGTAAACATACTTCATTCTTAAAACCAGCTGACTATAAATAAATTGCCTGACTTGGTACTTCCTCCTACACCCCCCGGCAACTGTGCAACCATTCACTTAATGTAGAATTCTTTGCCTTCGCTACCACTTAAACATGAAAAGCTGAAAAGGCAGTGATAATTCAGGTAAGAAAGTTAATTCGCTTATAAAGCTCTCTTGATTCACTGGAAGAAAAGAATTCAGCAACTGAAATAAATACAGTAAGCTCCATCTCCGTCTTCTTGAACATTTTTGGTAGAGTTTTGTCTTTTGTCCAATATATGTTGTCTTTAGTCCATTTATTTGTGCTCTTAAGTCACATGCTGAAAGGGAATAGAAGGTGGGTAGGGAATGGTGGTACATGAATGTGGTGTTATTAGAAGAGTATTATCATAATCAAACTGTTCATTATAATGTGATAACCTATAATGAGGTTCAGGAGGAAGGGAAGGAAGCAGTCAGCACATTCTAAGAGAATACACAGAGTCGCATTCAATAAATACTTGGTGGTTTTCCATAGCTGGCTCACTGACTGAGGACATGAACAACATTGACGGAAGACTCTGAAAACCAGAAAAGATATGATAAAGTTTGATTCTCTCATCTGAAATCTCATCTGGCCAATTTATGGGGCTGGTTAAAAATAGGTAGTACTTACCGATACTGCAAAGAATAAGGTACAATATTGGTATAGTATACCTGGTTGTCTAATGATAAAATGATTGCATGTGTGGAGGGGAAAATTCAGCTTGCTTACATAGGGTAAATTATATCTTGTAGAGGGCCCATTAAGAGTAGGTAAGAAAGTGTTGGAGACTCCAAGATAATACTGAGTTATAATTACAATATTCATATCAATAGCATATAAGAGAATTTATGATTTAGATAACTAAAAAGTCTTTTACTCTCTCCTACTGCTTTCAAGCTTCTTTGACTATTTCTGAGGTGTCAGGGTTGAAAATAATGATTCTTAGGTTGTTCTACAGAGGAGCAGTATTTAGTAAGTACTCTTTGGTATAGCAGGATGTCAATTTATGTATGCTTTGGCCAAAATAAAAAGTGTGGTAATTTTTTCTGAAGCAGAGGCCAGCCAGGAGAACTGTCAACAATTCCATATAGCAGGGCATCTGAGCTGCTTGTCTCATATAGCGTTGTGTGTAGACATAAAACTCCAGTCTTTAGACTGAAATATATTCAAAGAGCTGTAATCCTCAGTTCTCAGAAACATGTTTTAGCTTACATATTTTCTTTCCATTAAGAAGAGGCTCAGCATTTGAATAAGAGTATTAAATATTGTTTTAAACATCATACTGTCTTCAGCACATAGTCATCTTTAGTCCAAAAATCGATAAGGGAAATCGCTATTTGCTAAAAAGTAATTTGCTTCCCTTAACATTTAGCTAGAAACACAAGGTATAAGGTGATATACAGACAAGAAAAATATGGGTTACCTTTAGTAATTACATTAACTACACAAAGATCAAATGTCTACCTTATTTGGTCCTGTGAATATATGGCTTTAGACAGATTTAATATTTTTTCTGATGTTTTTCATATACAGTTTTAAGAAGACATACAGAATAATATGCAATTCTGGGACATGGAAATTATTCTAGACTCAAGGGAAAAATCTGCTAAACACAATTTTTTTAAATGATAAATATGGAAGATTATAAGTATTTATTTATAGTTCTGGAAAGGTAATAAAATATGTTCACTATAAGATTTTATCCAAAGCATAAACATTCTTTTAAAAACTAAACATGACTTTTTATTCATTCTGTGCTCATTTTTTAAGTTAGCTCAATTCTCTTTACATGGTTGTCCTATATTGATTTCTATTCTCAATTTTGCAATTTGAAATTTTACTCATAAGTAAATCTTGTTTTCTTATTCTGTTAAGAACTCAAGTCATACATTATCAGTAATAAACAATATTGAGAATATTATTTTGAAATGAACATTAGAGTGTTGTGACTTGTACATTTAATTTCAGCAACTGTTCATATAGTAAGATTATTCACATGTTTTTATTTTTATAATTCCATGAAATGCTTCAAGAATTTTCTGTAGAAAAGTAATGAAGCATAAATTATACATCAAATAATTTCATCAGTTACTTTATAATTTATGCATTTTAATTTGTTCAGTTTCTTCTTTATTTTTCAAGAAAATCTCTATCAGGCATTACTGACACTCCAGTGGATAAGACACTCCTGATTAACATACTTTAATTCCAACTAGTATTGAAATAATTTAGTTCACAAAATGACATCCTTGTGCTGGCATAGTCTGCTGATAAAGCATAAATATGTAGCTTATCTTCCATACATCTTAGATATTCTATCAACAACACTTAATTAAAATAACTCACAAAATAACTGTGAAGTATGAACAGATCCAGTTTCCTAGATGTTATTTTGGCAAGGCTAATCTAATTCAGCACACAGTTATAAGCAGGTTGATTCTTTTGATATGGATGTAGTGTAAGCATCAAAATTGCTCACTTACATTATGGGCCCTTTCAAAAAGATGAGACTATTTTTCAAACCTTCATTACCATATATCAGATAAAGGTTTGTATCAATGGACTTGTAGATTATGAACAGGGACTATGCTGCCTTCTGGTCTAATAAACTACAGAAGTTTGAATAACATTCTATAAAAGCCTCAATAATTTGTTTTAAATTGATTTATATTCACATATCAACATAGACACTTTTTTTTTGACGCCTGTCAGACAAGTAGCTGGAGTCCTACATATGCTGAATCTGGCTGCCTTCCACTACTGGCTGAAGTCACAAGGACAGATCAACCCATGTTATTAGTGTATTAAAAAAACCCACTATGGGTATGAAAATAATTATGTGAGATTTATAATTAGGATAAAGTATCAGCCAGACTCAAAAAACAAGCAAAAATAATAATTTTTAAAAACTACTCTTAATTTTTCATTAAAGAATGCAAAAGTACTCCCCTTTCCCCCCTTTAACCTATTTTATATTCATGTTTCCATGTAAACTTATTCCAGATGATAGTGTGGGAGACAGGCACTTTAATTTATCCAAATGTACCCTTGGGGAAAAGAAAGCTTCTTTGTTCGTACCTTTCTGATAACTTGATATATTAGGAAAGTTTCTCCTGACTAAGCAGTAGTCTTCAAATTCATGAGCAGTGATAACATTTGTTAAATAAACCTGACTGTAAGCTTGGTTTCTGATACAAGTGGCAGATTACATATATTTTATTGTCCTTAGAAATGAAATGTTATGCTTCATTTTGACTTGGTTACTTACTTAACAAACATGAAGTCTATTTAAAGTTAATTCATGTCTGAACTACATAGAATAATCTTTTCTACTGAACAGATTTTTACAGGAGTGATTAATCCTCCCAAGTCTGTTTTGAAACTAGAGCCTACTAATTTGACTAATACTAAAAAGCATAAAAATAAGCAAGATGAGAGAACTCGAATCACACAAGGTGAAGTTATTTCTCCATCTCTAATTTAAAACATCAATTTTTAACCATGTGTCTTAAATAGATACACAATAAATGTACAGAATAAAACTGGTAAGACAAATTTGAATGGAGAAAATATTACTAATGTCAAAGGTATTTTTAAAGTCAGATTATTTATAGAATAAGAAAATGACAGAAAACAGGTGTAGTCACAATTGCAGGCATTCTAAGTAAGTAATTCTATTTTACTGTTTCTTGATAAGCATCCATCTGTGTACAAAGAATATCCAATTACTCTATTCCCTGGCATTATGTCGTATAACCAAGGTTATACCTGATTTCTGGTTATAATAGATGATACCTGGCAACAGCCTATATTCTCTTCCCACAGGTGTCAGCAGAGCTGTTTTCTTTGTCCCTCGGCAGGGATGAACAGTTTGTTACAGCCAACAGTTCATTCCCAGCAGCATTTCTTTGACCTCTCCCATTTCTCCCTCCAGCAACTGCTTCATTTCTCACTTTCCCCTTTAGAGCAAAACTCTTTGAAAGAGTTGGACATACTCGTTGCCTCCAACTGCTCTCTTCCCAGTTTATCCTGAATCGGCTTCTATGAGGCTGTTACTCTCATCACTCCACTGAAAAACTGGCCTTATCAAGGTCCCCAGTGACCACCTCAAATCCAATGGTCAACTGTCAGTCCTCAACTGAGGTGAACTCTCAGCAGCATCTGACACAGCATATTCCTCGCTGCCTTGAAACATTTTCTTCCATTTCCTTCCAGGCTCCCACATCGCCTGGTTTTCTTCCTATCTCCCACACTGCTCCTTCCCATTTTTCTTGCTGGTTCCTCCTCATCTTCCTGCCTTCTTAACATCAGAGCCCTGGAACCACTGTAGAGCTTCTTGTCTCTCTATATTCATTATCTTGGTAATGTCATCCAGATTTTCAACATTATCTACAAGGTACTAACTCCCAAATGTCTCTAGACCAACTAGAGACAACCATAACAACTCCAGAGACAAACAGAGCCACTCTGATACCTTGCCCCTGCTCAACATTTCTGAATTACCTAATAGCCATCTTAATTTTGACAAAATTAAGTTCAACATTAAACTTCTGGTATTGTCTTCATGACTCCTCTTGAAGTTTTACCTACAAACACAAGTGAACATCAACTCCATTCTTGCAGTGATTCTTGATTTCTTTTTTTTCTCCCAACATATCCAAACCATTGCCAAAATCTGTTGGCTGTAACTTTAAAATATATTTAGAATCCAATCATTTCTCACCACTGTTACAACCTCTGGCTTAGCCATAATAATTTGTTGTAATTTTGCAGTGACATCCAAACTGGCCTCCCTGTTTCCACCCGTCCCTCTTACAGACTGATCTCAACACAGCAGCCAGAAAGATCCTATTAAAACCCTCCACGAAGAGTAAAACCCAAATTCCCTACAATGACCTACAAAGTTCTCCTTGATGTGGCTTTCTACTATCTACACTTCATACTGAACTACTTTCCCCAGCTGACACTCCACTATAAAAAATATTTTTATTGTTCCAGAAAGAGTCGGTCATGCTTTGGACTCAGGGGCTTTTACCCTTGCTTGTCCCTCAGCCTAGAACAGTTCCTCCACACTTGATATGCTTGTTCCCTCATTTCTTCAGGTCTTAACTTAAAGGGCATCTTCTCAATGAGTCCTTCTGCAACCACCCCATCTAGAACTTCCTCAACACTGCATATCCTAATCCTTATCACAATCTAACGTATCATATCTAAAAATAATTACTTATTTTGCTTACTGTCTCCCACAGTAGCCTCTAAGTTCTGTGTGGGCAAGGATTTTCTATTTAGCTTTTTTACTGCAGTAACTCTAGTACAGGTAGTTGTGGGGACACTACATCTTTGTTGCTGAATGTCATCAGTAATCTTAGCTAGTGGTTCTCAAATTTTAGCTTGATGGACTCATCTGTTAAAAATAAAAAAAGCACTGGGAACTTTGTCTAGTCACTTATGATGGAGCATGATAATATGGGAAAATAGAATGTGTACACATATGTGTAACTGGGTCCTATGCTGTAGGAAAAAAAAACTGTATTGGGGAATAACAATTTAAAAAATAAAAAAATAAAAATAAAAAAACAAAGAGTAAAACCACATAGGATTTCCAGTCCCATGGCCCCACCACCAATAATTCTGATATACGAGGAGTGGGGTGACACCCAGGGCTCTCTTGTCAGGAGTACACAGAACACACTTGGAGGAACACTGTTATTAGCCCTAACCTGTGGATGTCTTATAGGCTGTCTAGTGGTGACTGTATTCGTAGAGAACAGGAGTGGGCAAATCATGGCTCACAGGCTAAATGTAGCCCACTGCTATTCCAGTAAAATGAAGTTTTTCTGGAATAGCCTCACTCATCAGTCTATATAGCAGCTCTGGTTGCTTTGATACTATAATGACAGAGCTGGGTAGTGTGACTTCAGAGCTCACAAATTCTAAAACAGATACTATATGGCTATTTACAGAAAAAATTCTTTGACTTATGATACAGATACAAGATACATTATTCCAGAACACCACACAGTGATAAGTTACTTTCTAGGTGAAGGTATCCTAATGTATACCTAAGACAAATCTATCCCACCTATATAGGGAATTTGTAATTTATTTAATACCTGATTTATATTTAATAATCCATTCTTCATTCTTAGTTCCCCAAAGAAAAGAATGCTGACTGCTTTTGTTTCTGTAACTTGCCTTTGGATATTTGCTATATGTTTTTTGTTTTCCAAGGACCTCTAATAAAAATAGAAGCATTCTGGGAAGAACTTTGAATAAGAAGACACTGGTCTAGGATGGCCAAGTTAGCTTTTTTGTAAATACTCATTTTGATAAATAGGGAAAGTAGGAGTTCCTGCTGTAGCTCAGCAGTAATGAACCCAACCAGTATCCATGAGGATGCAGGTTTGATCCCTGGCCTTGCTCAGGGGATTAAGGATCCAGCACTGCCCTGAGCGGTGATGTAGGTTGTAGATGCAGCTTGGATCTGGCATGGCTGTGGCTGTGGCACTGGCTGGCAGCTGCAGCTCCTATTCAGCCCCTACCCGGGAACTTCCATATGCCACGGGTGTGCCTCTAAAAAGGCAAAAAATAAAGTTCCTAAAAGGAAACTTTCATTCCAGTCTAACTGGAAAACCCAAGTAAAGGCTCTGAATCCCTGACACTCCATTCTTTGCTCTTTGTCCATTTTAGTCACTACTGTAGGGTCTTTGGTTGTTGGAAACTGTAATTTTTTTAAAAAAACTTGCTTAGTTACTCAAGCTGAGGGTTTTTTTTTTTTAATATTTTTTTTTATTTTCCCACTGTACAGCAAGGGGGTCAGGTTATCCTTACATGTATACATTACAATTACATTTTCCCCCCACCCTTTCTTCTGTTGCAACATGAGTATCTAGACAAAGTTCTCAATGCTATTCAGCAGGATCTCCTTGTAAATCTATTCTAAGTTGTGTCTGATAAGCCCAAGCTCCCGATCCCTCCCACTCCCTCCCCCTCCCCCTCCCATCAGGCAGCCACAAGTCTCTTCTCCAAGTCCATGATTTTCTTTTCTGAGGAGATGTTCATTTGTGCTGGATATTAGATTCCAGTTATAAGTGATATCATATGGTATTTGTCTTTGTCTTTCTGGCTCATTTCACTCAGGATGAGATTCTCTAGTTCCATCCATGTTGCTGCAAATGGCATTATGTCATTCTTTTTTATGGCTGAGTAGTATTCCATTGTGTATATATACCACATAGCAGCACCATTCACAATAGCCAGGACATGGAAACAACCCAAATGTCCATCGACAGATGATTGGATTCGGAAGCTGAGGGGTTTTAATTTGTTCTAATAGTTGAGGCTAGAAAAACCATTACCACAACTGTAGGAAAGCATTATTAAAGTCATCAGCTTCAGGCACCTTTATTTTTTAGGCTGCTTTTATCTTTATATCAGACAAAGAATTGTTCTGTTCTTGATATTTAGAATCTCTGTTCTTTAAAGATTCAGGATCACATTTTTAAGAAAATTAAACTTAATTTTTGTCTTGAACTCTGATAAATAAGTGACTTTCTCCAGCTCTACAAATCCTGGTATAGTTAATTCTGAGAAATACTATTCTTAATGTGTGAATTTTAAACTACATATATTGATAATGTTAGATGTTATAGTTCAGTAAGAGAGTTCTACTTGAGATACTCAGTACTCATTCAAATTAAGAAATGACATATTAACTAATCTTTTGGTTTGTTATCTGAGATCACAGATGATGTCTACAACTTTTGGGGAGAAGGAAAGGAAGTTTATATAAGTTTAGAGTCTCTCCTCACACTAACTTCTGAAATAGCCATGATCAGGAAGGATAAGAGAAAAGGCAATGCACTGGGAGAGAAGACAATATGAAGATTAAAAATAGAAGGGAACTGAGAAGGCGTGTAGACTTCTTAACTACATGTGTAAATAATAGGGGAAAACACGTGCTACTGATAATAAAATGGCGATACTGTGAAATCTCAATAGGAAGAACAGAGGAGATAAGTATGCTTCGTTATGAAAGTATCTTCAAAATGTAGGACTTACAGGGAGTTCTTTGGTGGTGCAGCAGCTTTTAAGGATCTGGCATTGTCACTGCAGTGGCTTGGGTTGCTGCTGTGGCGCAGGTTAGATCCCTGGTGCGGGAACTTCCAATTACTGTAGGTGTGCCCCCTCCCCCCCCCCATATGAAGGATCTATGTCCAGGAATAAGTTAGATAAATATCTACCTCTAGAAACATTTAATCAGTACATGTAAAAACATTTCTTCTTGTTTTTCCTTTTCAGTTTCAAGTGTTAGATGAAATGATCATTGTTCTCCTTTTTGATTTTTTTCTTTTAAAGTATCAAGAATATTGCATTAACCTGAGCTTTGTTTTTGTCTTTGGTGTCATTTATACTGAGGTTTTTCTAGTCAATAACAACATCATGGAGAAAAGGGGAGATATCTATTTTTTGTTCTTACTATGTTATTACTATCGAAGCTTGCTACAGTGCAGTCTTGCTAAAAATAGAACTTTTGGAACATAGACCCGGAAAAGTAGAGACATCTGCAAACCACCACTAGATGGCAAAGCTGCTTTACCGTTGCTAATATTCAGCCTGTAAACAAAATGTGACTTACAAATCTCCTGTAACATATTTTATACCATATCAGAGTTTTGATCAATTTGGATTTTAAAATATGGATGGCCACTGTAGCTGAAACTAAATTACTTGGTATACTTTATCTTCAACAAGTATTTATAATCTTATTCATGTCAAAGCCTTACATTTACAATCCATCATCGATATATTAGTTTTCAACAGTTTTCACTAAGAAAACTAAAGACCTAGTGACTAAGAATATAGCAAATGTATCAAGATAAAAAAAAAACCCAGAATATAATACATGGTAAAAATGAACAAAAGCCTACACATAATCCAAAATTACATATTTACAGGTATATCACACATTGGTTATGTGCTCAAAGATGTCCACATTAGCGCCTATCAAAAGAATACATTGTATTTTTACATAAAAGTTATAGATGTGTTTAGTTAGAGTGATAAAAATAAGATACAGTTTTCTTTTTAAAAGTTTTCTTGTGGTAAGGAGCAGAGGAAAAAATAGTTTTGATTCTACTCATTTTTTTTTGTCTTTTGTCCTTTCAGGGCCACACCCACGGCACATGGAGGTTCCCAGGCTAGGGGTTACAGCTGCCAGCCTTCATAAGAGCCACAGCAACGCCAGATCTGAGCTGCATCTGCGACCTACACCACAGCTCATGGCAGTGCCGGATCCTTAACCCACTGAGCGAGGCAGGGAGCAAACCCGCAACCTCAGGGTTCCTAGGCAGATTTGTTTCCACTGAGCCATGACAGGAACTCCAAAATTTTTTTTCTGATTGAACTAAGAAATGCTCATTTCTTTAACAGAGTATAAGTTATAGCAAATTCACAAGAGAAATCTTGTTACTCAAATCTATAAAAAAATAAAACTTAAGCTATTACAGCTAATGGTCTAATTTTTTAAAAAACACAAATGAGAACTTTATTTTATGCATCTTATAAACTATTTTGATTATTATGCTTGTGAAGAAAATCTAATTGGTTCCAGGATTAATACTGCATATTTGATAAAATTGCTGCAATCAAATTTTGCCTTACTTTTGATAAGAAAGATATGAGAATGGAATACATAGCAGATGGATGCTTTTAATACACATCAGATTTCTTAGCATACAGTGACACGTCTGAATAATACTCTAGCACAAGGACAGGAAGAGTCAGAGTACAGACTTAGTTCTGAGGACCTACTCTGTGTATTCACACCACACCATAGCACTGTATTTTCTTCCTTCCAAACTGCCAAGCTCTAGTTAGAATCAACGGTCATTTCTCCTATCTTCTCTCTGACCTCTGTAGCAAGATTCCTCAATTTAAGAAAGTTGATTTAAAGTCATTCACCAATTCCATGGTAGGTCACTTTGAGAATTTATAGGGTTTATTATACAAATTACTCGATGAATAAAAGACTCCAAGTAAGACTCCAAATTTGTCTTATGTTAAATGCCTTTATCTTATGAAACTGATACCTCTTTTTGCATGTTTAGCAACAACAGAAGAAGTACTCCCGTTTCAATAAAAATGGCAAGGTTTAAGTCTGAACAATGTTGATATCTGTCCCAAAGAGACATTTATTCAAAGATTGCCTTCCAAGATGGACCTATTAAATAAATGGGGCATTGATCAATATTATTTATTTTAGAGTTTGAGTTAATTGCTATCATTCAAATGCAGTTGTTATGAATTCACAAAGATTTTGTAATAATTCTACTTGGGAATGTATTTATAATCATACTGGAAAAGAAGGTTCTTGCTCTGCAATGTAAACAGAAATAAAAGGAGTACATTTGCCTACTTAGGAGAATGTTTTCAATGTACCTTTTATGGTCTGATCACACAGTAAGTAGAGCTCAGACCAGCTGAAGCTGCTGAAGCTTTAGGCATTAATTATAAATTCTCCTTTTTTTAACTTTTATTTATTCACTAAATTCTAATCGGCTCAGTCCTTTCCTGGTCTAGTCCCATTCCAGCTGTCCCCAGATAAGCTTTACATTTCCTCACTAAGAATGAGGATTCAAAACTATTTTCATACTCTGGACAATTTTTGGATGTCAGTATCTCTACAGATCTAGATTAGAAACTGATGTTTGCATTTGAATTATGACTGTCTTGTGGCTATTTGAACTCACGGAAGACAGTGCTCTTCGTTAACAATAGGCATGGTGGCCAGAATCATGCCATAGGATAGGAAACTGATGCCGATATTTAGCAAACATTTGAGTACCCTGATCCCGTCATTCTATGTACCAAAGATAACATCCTATTTGTTCTTTAAAACTTTCATGGCTTGAGATTTTCAATGTTTCAGAGAGACATTTCTAGGAACACTAGCCATACTTACGCCTACTGAATAGGGGAAAAGAGTATTTAAAGGATTGGGTCTCCCTGGATAGAGAGGAATAATGTGTACCATGCTCAAACATATCCAAAACATGTTCTTACCTCCTATCTTTCCTGATTCAGATAAAAACATTAGGATTCTCCAGGGGCCAAAGCTAGAAACCTCAGAATCATCCTTGATTCCTCCAACTCTTTCTCTTCTACCCCAACTTGGTTAATCAGCTAAGGCCTATCAAACGTAACTATGCATTGCTTCTTTCTTTGCAGTTCTGCTGCCACTGCTCTTGAATAGGGCCCCAGAGTCTCTTTCTTGAGCTACTGTAATAGCTGACCAACTGGTATCCTGTACTAGTCTCTTTAATGGGTTCTGTTGCCTTTGTTCTTCTTTTAAGTGTTAGTGTTTTTGGAGTTCAGGTGTATGCCCCTTTTCTCTCTCATTCTGTACTTTCTCCCTGAACAACCTATGCCTGTGAATCCTTGACATGATGACAATCATGCAAATTTCTTCTCTAGCCAAGACTGCTGTCTTAGGCTTCAAACCTATATGTTCATCAGCCTAAAGGATATCTCCAATTGGAGGTCCCACAGGAACTGCCCCTCATCTGCCCTACCTCAAATCTACTCCTCGTTTTGTGGTCCCTATCTCTGAAAATGAAACCCCCATCTGCCCAGGTTAGAGCCAGAAACCAGGGGATCAGTCTTGAATTCTTTTACTCATACCTCTTGCCTTTAATTGTCTCTCAAATCTGTTCATTTTGCTCCCTACATACCGCCACTCCTTTAGTTCAGACCATCAACAATCTTACCTCTATGACTTTAATAGCCTCCTGGTCTCCCTACTTTCACACCTGTCTCTCTGCAATCCTGGCTACACACTATATCTGGAGTAACAGTTCTAAAAATGCACATGTGAACATGCCTCTCCAGCTTAAAACCCTTCAATAGCTTATTACTGCCCTCAAGATCAAGTTCAAACTCTTAACTACCCTCCAAGGTTCCTCAAGGCTCTTCTGGAGCTTTATCACCAGCCATTCTCCCTTTAGCCATGTAAGCTCCAGTTTTGGGGAATTACCTGGTCTCTATCCTTTCTCCTCTGGGTCTTTGTAAATTTTTTCCCCCTCTTCCTGGAATATTCTTCCATCTCTTGCTCTTTGTGTGTGTGTGTGTGTGTGTGTGTGTGTGCCTAATTAATCTTTAGACACCAATTTGAATTTTATTTGCAGTTTTGACAATATTTTTCTGACAAAGACTCTCCTGGGACTGGATTTGGTGGCCTTTTGACTTGCTCTAAAAAACACACACTACTCATTTAGTATAGCCATTTCCTTCTATAGTCTTACTGCCTTTTCTCTCTTTCATTTAATATAGTGTAAGTATTTTGAGGGCAGAGATTTTGTATACAACTATATCATAGGTGCCTAATAAAGCCTCAATCTACTCCATAGTTTGAATTCAGGTCACTGCTCTTCTTCTTCCTTTTTTTTTTTTTTTTGTCTTTCTAGGGCTACACCCTTGGCATATGGAGGTTTCCAGGCTAGAAGTCAAATTGGAGCCGTAACCACTACCCTATGCCACAGCCACAGCAATGCCAGACCTGATCCATGTCTGTGACCTACACCACAGCTCCCAGCAATACCAGATCCTTAATCCACTGAGCGAGGTCAGGGATTGAACCTGCCTCCTCATGGATACTAGTCAAATTCATTTCCATGAGCCATGACAGGAACTCCAGGTCACTACTCTTCTTAGAGATCCATGACAGTTCCTACCCACCTACTGAATAAAGACTCAAGTTCTTAACATGGTGTATATACAGCTCCTTTCAGTATGCTAGAGCATGTCTTCCAATTGCATTTCTGGGAATTCGTGCCTGCCCTCCCCTCTACTTTCTGTTCATATTACTCTGAACACCTCTGAAAAGGTCATTTGGATGCTTTCACACTTTTGCTTATACTTTCCTCACTTTCTGGAATGTATTTTCTGTGCTTGTTTTCTTGGAAAACTGTTTCCAAACCACTCTTATCTCCAGTTCAGACAGATTTAATAGCTCTCTCTTCTAGGTCAATGCAGATCTTTACCCTTGCCTCTGTTACAGCATATATCTTGCTGTATTACAATTATTTATGTTTAATAATGACTCACTGGCTAGACAATGAGCTTCAGGACAGTACATATTGTACACACGCATCTTCAGATGCCTACCACAGTGCCTGGCATCTAGCAGTAGTTGAGTAATTGCTTTAATTAGAGTAATTAAAACAACAGTTAATTCTGTTTCAACCACTCTTACTAAGACTTAGGCAGAAATAGAAAAGGGGAGAATGGTTCATTCTACAAAATGTAAACATGAAAATGTACAGGTCCATCTATCTTTGCTTAATCCTCAGAAGAATGTGGCTTTCTTTCCAACCCAACCCCTCTTTTTAAAAGTGCCACTTAGAGCGCATCTACGAGTTCTTGTAAGTAGATAAACTCTTCTGCTTTACTCACTAATTCCAGTGTATCCTTAGAAAGAGAAATAAGAGCATGAGGAAAAAATATTAAAATGAGCTAGAAATATTTTATGAATAATGATGAACTATGAACTTTAAAAGGTGAATTCAGTGGCAGAAGTCCAGGAAGCCTTGCTTTGAATCCCAGTCCTGTGACTTTCTGACTGTGTGCAAACTGGTTATTATGCCTTGGTTTTGCCATCTGTGCAAGGGGAATGATGATAATACTTAATTTTATTCCCAGATTATTATGAGGATTAACAGTTTACACATATGAAATATTTAAAGCATAGGCTACAGTAAGCAGTTTTAAATGGTGACTATTAAGTTATTAAGTATTAACTATTGTTATCTTATATAGTGATTAATTAATAATCAAGAGTTATAGCACATTCCTAGATTATAAGAAAGGGCCCTTAAGACAAAATGTGAGCTCTAAGACTTTTCAATACTAATATAGCATAATCAGACAAATAAGCATGTCCTAAAGGACTTGACATTTCATAGTTGGTACAAGGTTCTAATTATGACCTTTTTATTCAATTGCTGTACCGTGGAAAATTTCTTATAATTTTATTTCTCCATTTTCACATTTATAAGTACATTGATCTACCCTATAATGATGGTATGTAAAAATTAACAAATGATTATCAAGGACTTCGAAAATACAAAATACTAAAGTGACAAATTAGCTTATAAGTACCTGATGTAATTCATTAACAATATATCATATTACATTAACTCCTGTAATGCCTTCCAACTGTGGTACTTTACTCCTAAATTCTTCCTAATTTTCTCAAAGGGTGTTTCAGAATCTATGGTGGTTCGTTTAGAAAACTGTCAGATTTAAATGTGGATGCCATAAAATTAAGAATTGATGCACAATTATAATGCTAAAGTCATTATCATTTTTATCATCTTATGATATAATAAATGAGCTTGCTGCAAATTTAAAATTCTAACATTTGTATTTTAAAATCTGATCTTAAAATGTTATATATGATAAAGATTGCAGTTTAAAAGCCACAAAGATGATTCTAAAACTATTTTGTTATAGCCTGTAATTTTGATAAATGAATAGATTATGATTTAGCCATATTTTGAAAGTACAGCCGAATCTTGATTATCTTTAGTCTGTGGAGATATGGATGGCTTGGATAGTTAAAATCCTTATATTATTCCAAAACCTTACCCATTAGTCTCTCCACCCAGCAAATCTTCACCACAGTTAGCCTAGTGGGCTAATTTGCATTTCAACGACCTTTATTTCTTACTTGAACAATGAAATGGCAAAACAAATACAGGAATAAATATCTGGCAACAAAATGGTAGAAGGAAGGGATAATCTATATATTAGATAACCAGTCTCTGAATAATCAAGAGTTTGCTGCACAGCATTAAGTTTACGTTAAGGATTAAAATAGCCTCATTCTCCCTCATATCTTTAAATAAAATCGAATAGGAGTTCCTATGCCTTAACAGTCCTAGTCAGAGTTTCTCTGAGTACCTGAAAGAACCCTGGTGGTACAGGACCTACTGGCATGCCATCTCCTGGGGGAATGTTTCCTAGCACTGGACTGGGAGCTGCTGCAGCACTCTGCAAAGAATAAAGGAGAAACAAACCTACGTCATTACAGAGAAGGCACAAAACCAAAGACAGATGATAACAGACTGTAGGAAGGGAAGCTTTTCATTCCTGGGAACAAATGATTGGTAATTTCTCCCACTCCAGAGGTCAACTAAGATATAACAGTTAATCTGGTATATGACTAAGTTATTTGGTTTAAACACATCTCTTTAAGCTTTTTAAAGTCACAAAACTTTAATAGGATGGTGTATCTGAGTGATATATAAAAGGCAAGTAATAATATGACAAAATGATAGCAGTTTAAGTAAATGCTTTATTTTAAGGCACAAGCATCTGAAATGGCAACATTAACAACAAATCGGTAAATACTTCAGTAATAAATTTGAAAACGGAGGTTGTAGGATTGGAAAAAACAACTCTTGTTTAGATTATACGTTTCTGTGCTATAAATAAGTGTAGTTAATTCTCTTTCTGTAGGTGACAACACTCACTATCCGCCTTCTGATATACTATCATTGATAGCAAAAATAGGGTGGTGAGGATGAAAAATTAATTAGGAGATTGAAGAGAACGGAATTAGATTTGGAGAGATTAGCCTCATATAAACAGATTATGAAAAATAAATTTGAAAAATTCAAAGTCTACTCACTTGCAAATTATTTCATGGAATCCTACGGCTTCATGAAATAGGAATACGAAAAACTTTGGGAAAGGCTCTTTGTAATCAAGTCAAGGTTTTAGATTTAATTCTTACATAGAGCAGTAATATATACAACCATGGATTTCATCCCTCAGTGTGGTGAGAGATATTACAAATACGAAGGATAGTTAAGAAGGGACCAGAAATATGTGAGGACAGATCAGCATGAATCCAAGAGTTCTGTTAGAAAAAGAACTCAAAACACATCCTGGATCTAGTGTATTTGTTGTACTTCTCTCACCTATAAGTTAGTTTATTCACTCATGCATTAATATTCCATTAGAATATGTAATATCAGTAAATGTGTAGCATACATTTCCCGGTATATAAATTAGTAAAAATACTAAAACACATTTGTTCTATAGTACTGGAATTAATTATTAGTGAAGGTCAGTGATTTTAGAATTTCCTGAGGAAATCTAAAGTTAAATTGGTTATCTATGAATGCCAAAATTCTAAACTTCTGATAATGCATATAAGTATAAAAGGAGAAATATTATTTCTTAGCTATTAAGATGAAACATCAATCTATTACTCTATTTTAAGCAAAAACATGCAATTTCATTCTCTGTACATTAATTGAACACCTACCATTTGTCAGATATTGTTCTATTTTACATTATGTGTCATCACTCACCTTTTTTTTAAAAATGAAAGGCAAATTGCTTTTTTCATTTTAACTAAACTTTTGTAAAATTTGAATACAATGTTAGAGTAAAACGAACCACCATTTTTCTTCTTTTAGTTTAAATATATATGGTTAGAGCCAGATCTAGGAAGAGAGATTTGATCCACATCCTCTGACAGTCAATTACCGTAATAGGGAAGTTGCTCTTGGTACTGAAAGCTAGACATAGGATGTCACTCTTCTGATTCATTACAGAATAGAAACCTGTTGTTGCAATAAAAAAGACTTACGTAAAAAAAGAGACTCAAAGCTTACCTATGCTTTTATAGAAATGTATACTGTAATGTTAAGCAGGTTTACAAAAATAAAATAGAATTCAGTGAATTGTTGTAACTTGACAGCCTAGTTCAAAGATGCTATTTCTCCCTCAATTCCAGTTACCTATCAGGTATATGAAAGGAGCTTTTGCCTACCTAAAGGGAAAAATGTTTACTTGCGTTTAAAGTAAAATTCAACAAGTGAAGATGTTGGGTAATCACTTCTTTACCTTTTTCTTTTTTGGGGGGACTACATTGTTTAAAGGTATATAAAATGTTAGTTTTTTTCTTCAAAGTTCTTCATTGTATATATTTTCTAAGGGTTTGTTTTTTTAATCTATTTTAAAGTGAAACAAAATTAATGATAACAGATGAAGGTCTAAGCAAATTAAATCCTTGAAATATCTTCTGAATTTTCATTTTATGACTTCAAAATTATTTAATAAATTCAATTAAAATATACATTCTGAAGGACATTTTACAAGCCCTACAACAGAACAGTTAACACAATAGAAAAAAAATGTCCTTAACCTTTTTAAGTTAATATTCTAATGTGGGGGCCAAGAAAGCAATCAGAGGTGAGAAAAAGAGCAGGGAACAGAGAGTTCCCAGGACAGGGGGTAGGAATCATAATTTTAAATAATCAGAAATGAATGAATCAACCAAACTAATGGATCAAGTTATGGTGACTAACTGATTTAAATATGCCTCTTACTCTGTTGAGACTGTCTTCCCACATTTTAAAGATGTCTCATATTTTTATAGTATGCATCTACTTCCTCACAGAGGCACAAGAATTTTGTAGAAATTTTTGCCATGATAGTCATACGTTGGCCTTAACTACAGCGGTATCTTGAAAATAAAGACTTTCATAGCTGCATGACTTCTAGTATAGAGCACAATGATTTAGTTTTCCAGCGTGACAGCAATTTCTAGGCTTGGCCTAAGGACACAATGTGAGGTGAACAGAATACCAATAATTATCCAGTTTGTTTATCCAGTACAAAGCACTCGTATAGAGCATTTCAGCCCAAAGTTCACTTTGTGGGTCACGTTTTTGAGCTAAACTATTTATCCATTCTTCTGGGATTTACGGACAAGGGATAACTGCTCCCTTTATTGCCCTGTGTGGACTCAAGCTTAGAGTACCACTTGGTACACCATGTTGATCAATAACAAATGCTAGTCTATAATAAACACTAAAGAGGTACTCTAAATGTTACTCTAAGCATTGTAAAAGAGTGTATTTCTCAAACTGTCCAGTTGGCTCACTTATATACAGTAGCAATATAGATAAAACAAGCTTTGAAACTGTAAACTTAACAAGAATCAAGTTTGGGAGATTAGAGCTTTATGTAGAAGGGAGAAGTAGCATATTTTTTGAATTTCATTGTTGGAATTTCTGAGACTTGTCTCCAGTTTACTTCCAACTCAAGAGACAAATTTATCTCATGACTTGAGGATCCACAGAAAGTTGCAATTGGTTCTAACTCAAAAAGTATGTCTCATTCTGGGGAGTTATGACTGAATTACATAAGGAGAGTGAGTAATTTAATTATATTAAGAACTACTACAAAGGATTAGTTTCACTGGATTTGTGTGAATTCCCATTAGAATACCATGGAAAATCCTTTATATATAATATATCCACAATTATTTAGGGTTGACTTTTTTATATTCTGTCTCTCCTAAAAAAGCAAGACATATAAATAATATTGCTTTAAAATATTTCTTCTCACTAAACTGAATACATAAGACTTCAGAGCAAATGTGAAAATATTATCATTAAAAGTATTTTGTCTTTTTACTGAATTTGCATGCTTTTAATATATACTTTCAGATATATATTTTCTAACTGCTTTTAAATCATTTGTCATGTGACTCAAATTTCAAGGGCTTTTTGAAAATGAAGACTTTTATTTTAAAAATATTTTACCAAATCAATAATATAATTTTTACTTGCTTTTCATAAATACAATAAATTAAAATTGGTATTTTCAAATGAACCAAATTACAGAACGATTATTTGCTTTCCCAAGGATGAAATGAACTTTAAAGAGTCACTGCAAAATCTTTCCTCATGTTGCTATACACTTATCTTTGCTTAAGTCTGTGTGGGAAATTTCCCTCTTTTGGATGTTCTGTACTTGTATCATTCTACCCTATAAAAAGTCAATCTGTGTCCCTCCCTCTCTGTATTATTTATTTTTTCCCTTGTATATATGTCCAGCACCATTTCCCATTTTTGCCTTTCTCTTAAATGCTATTATATAAATGAACTTTCACAGTATTTATTATTCTCTAATTACTTCTTTCTGAACTTAAACGGAGAGGCATATGGTTTATATTTCTCTAAAATAAATATTTGAAATAAAAGCTAGAGGAGTACTTTTTTTTT
The DNA here is from genome assembly GCF_016906955.1 of Phacochoerus africanus. NCBI lineage: Eukaryota > Metazoa > Chordata > Mammalia > Artiodactyla > Suidae > Phacochoerus > Phacochoerus africanus. The sequence continues at coordinate 90,042,438 of NC_062547.1, forward strand.
TTTTTTTTTTTTTTAGGGCCACACCGATGGCATATGGACATTCCCAGGCGATAGGGGTTGAATGGGAGCTGCAGCACCACCGCCACAGAAACTCGGGAGCCATGCTTGTGACCTGCATTGGAGCTCACGACAACGCTAGATCCTTAACCCACTGCGCAAGGCCAGGGATATCAAACTTGCACCCTCATGGATACTAACTAGTTGGGTTCAATACCGCTGAGCCACAACAGGAATTCCAAGTTCTTATTATAATCTTAGTTATTATCACTAGTGGTCTCTGGTAGAAAAAAAAAGTTGTATATACTTCCGTAAGCAAGTTTCAAAACAATAGATACAGAATGAAATTGTGCTTAAAAATAAAATTAGGATGCAATTGACTACTACACACAAAATTAGTTAGCATTTATCAAGGTTCTACACCTTAAATAACTAACAGTTTTATTATTTACACTCATAAATGATACTAGCAGTAAGGTTATTACTACCAAAATAATATTATTTTATTATTTACTAAGGATGGTAGAGAACCAGCTGTGTAACTATACACCAGGGAATCAGGATATAAAATATACATTTGGTGGGAAAAAATATTTTAAGTATGTATAACATTGTAAAGGTAATAATAGAGGAACTAAAATAGTGACACATTTATTAGAAACTGACAGGAAGATTCAAGGGAGGGGTGGGTACGAAGAGACTGAGCAGGGAATTACTGGTTTTTACTATTAAGACATTTGTATTGTTTTTAAGTCAAATACAGGTATTATTTTGAGAAACATTTAAAATGGTGATAAAGCAGACCCCCTTTCTGTGGGCAGTACATCCCAAGACCCCCATTAAATGCCTCCAACTGCAGATGGTACTGAACCCTACATATATTTTTCCTATACATTCATAACTATTATAAATTGTAATGTATAAATCAGGAATATTAAGAGATTAATAACTTATAATAAGAGGATTATAATAATATACTGTCATGAAAGTTATGTGCATGTGGTCTCTCTCCTAATCCTTACCTCTGCCAGAAATGTGGCAGTGGCTTCATCAACAAATACAGTCTCCCCAGTAATTTTTGTATTTTCTGGTCTAAGATTATTCTTGCATTTATGTAACCATCCCTTACTTGGCAGTTAATGGCTTTTGGTTTTACTCATTTCAGGGTGTCCCTTGCTGAAGTCTTTGTCGAGGCTCAATGCTTTCTGGCACTACATATTGCTGTCAATCATAACATGTTTTCTGTACATGTCTTCCACTCACGAATTTGGTACCTTTTCCACCCGTTTAAGTGCTTATCATGCACTGTCATAACTTTTACAGTTTGAGGTGTGAAAGCTGGCATAGATTTCTTTTTTTCTTCATCACAATTTCATGAATAGAAGACTCATTCTTATCACAGATCTTAGCAACCTCACCACACAATTGCTTTTCTTTCCTTATTAAGTCGAGAACTTTCACCTTTTCACTTAAAGGAAGCCCTTAGCAGCTTCTCTTTGTCAAATCTGAATTGCCTAAATCACTACTCTTGTGCTTTGGGGTCATTATGAGTAAAATAAGGGTGACCTGAACCAACCACTGGGGTACCGTGGACAGTGGATCTGATAACCTGGACAGCTGCTAAGTGACGCATAGGTGAGACAAGCTGGACAAAAGGATGACTCATGTCACAGGTGGGATGGAGCAGGACATGGTGAAACTTCATCACACTACTCAGACTAGTGCGCATTTTAAAAACTTACAAATTGTTTATTTCTGGAATTCCCCATTTAATTATTTTTTGGACCTTGAATGACTGTAACTAAAACTGCAGAAATCAAAACCGTGGATAAAAGGTAGTAGGTTTCCTGTCCTCACAGTTATAATGCAGAGCACAGTTACATATTTGGGCTAATGGTGGAAAACATGTTCTTTATTATACTAATAAATATTTCTATGCCAAGTATTTTATTATACTTTATTTTTTGCTTTTTTAGGGCAGCACCCGTGGCAAATGGGGGTTCCCGGACTAAGGGTTGAATTGGAGCTACAGCTGCCAACCTACACCACAGCCACAGCAGCATGGAATCCAAGCTGCATTTGCAATCTACACCACAGCTCAGGGCAATGCTGGATTCCTGATCCACTGAGTAAGATCAGGGATTGAATAAACCCACATCCTCATGGATACTAGTTGAATTTGTTTCTGCTGTGCCACAATGGGAACTCCTGCCTAGTATTTTAGAACCAATTTTCAAAGATCAAGAATAAAAGGAGTTCCCGTCGTGGCACAGTGGTTAACGAATCCAACTAGGAACCATGAGGTTTTGGGTTCCATCCCTGGCCTTCCTTGCTCAGTGGGTTAAGGATCCAGTATTGCCGTGAGCTGTGGTGTAGGTTGTAGATGTGGCTTGGATCCCACATTGCCGTGGCTGTGGTGTAGGCCGGCGGTTATAGCTCTGATTCAACCCCTAGCCTGGAAATCTCCATATGCCGTGGGAAGCAGCCCTAGAAAAGACAAAAAGACAAAGAATAAAAAAAGATACTTTTGCCTCTTCATATTTGATTGGTATTATTTGGTTTTTTCTTTTGACAAGCATGATATCTATAAATAAATATTGAAGGTCTTCTTAAACCATCACTTTATTTCTGAGACAAGACATGCTTGATCATGGATAATCCTTTTAATAGCCTAATGAATTTCATTAGCTAATATTTTATTTATGATCTTTATATGCATATTCTAAGTGAGACAGGTTTAGATAATTCCTTGCTGGATTATATTTTCAAATTTAAGCATTAGGATTATTGTACCGTCTCAAAATGGATTGAATAGCAAACTCTGTTATAACACTCTGAAAAAATTTACCTAATAAGATGTTTATCTACTTTTTGGAAGTTAAAAAATATGCAGCAGTAAAACTGTCTGAATACAAAGGCAATTTTGGAAATAATTATGGTCATTATTCTTTTTATATTTTCTGCTTCTATTTGCTTCAATTATGTTCATTTATATTTTTCCCAGAACAATTCATTTCATTCAGAGTTTTAGTTTTATTCATAGACACACTACTTTCACATGTTTTAAAAAGGTCCTCTGTAGCAGCTGTGAGACTGCTAGTAGAACACAAGCATCTGTTATTGTCTTCTTCCACGGTAACAGAACGGTAGCCAGGCACATAGCAGCCCAGCTACACTACATTGCTTAGTCTCCCTTGTTCTCACCAAGAATTGCTCTTACTAATGAAATTTGAGCAGATGAGGTATGCATCACTTCTAGAATGCCTCTACTTACTTTTAACTGTCACCTACAGTACCAGCACCCTGAACAAAGGCAGAGCACCCACTAACTTCAGTCTCTGGATGACACTGTGATGCATATTCTGTGCACCTGTCCAGGACTGTATTACTGAACTGCAGGCTCTAAGACAGATGATGATTTGTTTTCTTACTCCTAAACTGAATTAGTGTTCTCGTGACTGTCTTTGCAAGCAATTGTTTTCTTTGCTTTTTTCTATTTAATTAATATGTTTTCTTCTTTAAAGAAACCTCTATTTTCCTTTGTTTTTTTTTTAAAGATTTTACTGTTTATTTTCAAACTTCTTAAATTAGCAACTGTTTTCTTGTTTAAAATATAAAGGATATAAAACCATAAATGTGATTCTGAATTTACCTTTGGTTGCATCTACAAGGCTTGATGGTGGTGTTCTCTATTTTTTCCCTAACTCATCCAATAAGTTTAATTTTGATTTCCCAAAGAATTATTGGATATAACTGAAAACCAAAATTGCACTGATCAGATTATTTAGAAAAAAAATAATAACACCAATACCAAACCTCAGAGATGCCAAAGATAAAAAGGTTTCATTTTCATTTTTAATTTCTAGCTTTCCAAATTGTGTCCAAGTAAGAATTTGTTGAATAATTTTTCTGGTCTAATCAATGAGCAATTTTTATAATTTCCCATGAATAATTATTTGTCTAATATATTATCTCCAATTTTTGTCCCCTTACTCTTTCAAATATACATAATACCCTACAACTGTTGTTTGTCCATTTCTCCTTTCTTTTCCATGTTTAATAATCACTGCCTTGAATCTCTTTTGCCTAAAATTAATACTGCAAACTCAGCTTTCCTTTTGTGTTCATATCAAATCATCTCCTATCCATTTATTTTTAAACTTTATGCTATGTTTTATTTAACTGTTTCCCTTGTTAGCAAGAAAGTCCTCTAATATGCATCAACTGAGGTGTCCTTTAATATTATTACTATTTTTTCTTTTTAGGGCCACACCAGAAGCATATGGAAGATTCCAGGCTAGGGCTCAAATCAGAGCTGCAGTTGCTGGCCTACACCACAGCCACAGCAATGCTGGATCTTTAACCCACTGAGCAAGGCTAGGGATCAAACCCGCATCCTCATGGACAGTAGTCAGGTTTTTAACCACCTGAGCCACAAATGGGAACACCTGCCCCTTAAAATTAGGAAAAAGAAAGAACTTTTCTTTATCATAAGCTTTAAATGTATTAAAGTTAAGACAAATACTGTTTACCTTCCTCCACGAAGAATGAAGAACTCAGTTTATTCTTTCTATTCTATAGCTCCCTCTTCTAGTTCCTAACCCTTAGTATAAACATCTGGATTTTTAGGTGTAAACTTTTTGTTTTCATCATCTTTTCTGTCAGTAATAATCTTGATTTCTACATTCAGTTTTTTTAATTTCTTTTTTTTTGGTCTTTTTATTTTTATTTTTTTTATTTTTTTATTTTCCCACTGTACAGCAAGGGGGTCAGGTTATCCTTACATGTATACATTACAATTACATTTTTCCCCCACCCTTTCTTCTGTTGCAATATGAGTATCTAGACATAGTTCTCAATGCTATTCAGCGGGATCTCCTTGTAAATCTATTCTAAGTTGTGTCTGATAAGCCCAAGCTCCCGATCCCTCCCACTCCCTCCCCCTCCCATCAGGCAGCCACAAGTCTTTTTATAGGGCTGTACCCATAGCATATGGAGGTTCCCAGGCTAGGGGTCAAATTGGAGCTGTAACTTCTGGCCTATGCCACAGCCACAGCAACGCCAGATCCAAGCTGCATCTGCTACTTACATCACAACTCAGGGCAACGCCAGATCTGTAACCCACTGAGCGAGGTCAGGGATCGAACCTGGGTCCTCGTGGATACTAGTCAGATTTGCTTCCATTGAGCCACGAGGGGAACTCCCAACATTCCCTTTTTTAATCAAAGTATAGCTGATTTACAATGTTGTATTAGTTTCAGTTGTATAGCAAAGTGGTGCATATATACATGTATTTTTCAGAGTCTTTTCCCTTATAGGTTATCACAAAATTCTGAGTATAGTTCCCTGTGCTACATAGTAGATCCATAGTTATCTATTTCATATACAATAGTGTATATGTTAATATAAAACTCCTAACTTTTTTTGATGAGAGTCAAAAAAGACATATAGGTACCACTGTTGTCTGGTATTTAGTATTTGCAGAGAAGTCTCATAGCATTCTCATTTTTGTTACTTGGTATGTAATCCATTTTTCTCTTCTAAAGATTTGAAGGATGTTTGCTTGATATTTATAATTCCCAAATGTTTCAGTTCCATATCTAGATATTGATCTCTAAATTACCTGCCTAGAATGATATGAACCTTTTCAATGATCATGCCTGGGTTTTGCTGTTTGTTTCTTTTTTCGCCTAATGCTAGAAAGTTGGGAAAAAATCTTTTCAGTTAATAGATGTAAAGGAAAGATCTGGCAGACCTTAAAGGGTCATTCATTGCAAATGTTACTAAGTAAATAGCCATGGTGTTATTGGTAACTAGGGAAATATGCTTAGGAATCTTGCCAGGACAGGATTTTAATAGTTATTAGTGACATGGAAAACTGGTCAGTACACTTGTAGAAAGTACTTTACATGTATATACCATGTGACATAAAAAATTAATACATTTTGACTCAGTGGTCCTTCTTTTCAGACACTATCCAAATAAAAATTCTAAACTATGAGAAAAACAGTATGCGTAAAATATATTTTTAGTAAGAAATATTTGAAATAACCCCAACTTCAGCAATAATGTAATATTTCTATAAATTGTAGCATATAAAAGTGATAGAAGATGTTTCAATATTAAAAATTATAGTTACAAATGGAATTATTTGGGAAACAAAGGAATTTATTTATGATGAAGTGCTATATAAAACATCCTAAATAGGAGTTCTTGTTGTGACTCAATGGAAACAAACCCGACTAGTATCCATGAGGGATGCGGGTTTGATCCCTGGCCTTGCTCAGTGGGTTAAGGATCCTTAGTTGTCATGAGCTGTGGTGTAGGTTGCAGATGTGGCTCAGATTCAGAATTGCTGTGGCTGTGTTGTAGGCCGGCAACTGCAGCTCTGATTCAACCCTAATCTGGGAACTTCCATATGTCACAGATGAGGCCCTAAAATGCAAAAAAAAAAAAAAAAAACTATAGAACTGAAGTGAGTTTATGATTATAATTATGCAAGCAATAAAAAGAATCTACCAAAGACAAGTATATGGATATATAAAATTAACTGTTACAAGGATATATGGATTTTTAAAAATAAAACATTCACATACATTCTGAAGTTTATATTATTTCTATTTATAATATAAATAAAAATTATTATAGGTTAAAAAGACTCACTGCCGGTTTTGTCAGTAGCTATCAAATGTGACCAATACTAACATAGGACAAACCTAATCCTTAAAATTTAAGGTTAAATGAAATGCAGGTATTTCTAACTTAAAAAGAACTCCTAAAAAAAAAGAATTCCCATTTCAATAAGATAAAATATGAAACATTTTAGTTTTCAGACCATGAAGAACCAGTCTTTCTGTTCTGGAAAGTAAGAGTCTAGAAATAATTTAAACATCCCTTTCATTATCCCTGGGCATTTGTTTGCATTGACTTGACAAGCTCATTTTTAGCTCCACATGTCCTACTCCAGTTCACTCCACTCAGTCACCCTCCTAGAGTCTAGAGAACCAGCCTCACTGACTACTGTGTACTTTCTAGGCTTGTTTTTAAAATATTTTATATACTGCTTTCATAAAAACTTAATTATCCAGAGAATAGTATTCAACCCTTTAGTCTTCCAAAAGAATGACAGACCCAGAAGGATCATTAAAAACAAAATGAAAAGTAGCCCCAGAGCACCTAGAAACATAAAGTATAAAAGAGTTGGTGATCTGAGTATTTCAACTAAAGAAAAGTGTGCTTTGATTCACTGGAATTTCTACAAAATGCTAACTCTTTCTTATGAAGGCCGAGAAGCATGGGAAATATGATAGGCAACAGAAGGGAAGCAGTTATGGGTGTTAAAAAATGTTTTAAGTGCAAAAGAAATGCAAAAGGACTCTGATAAACACAGTGATGATTTCATTCCTAAAGAATTCTTTAGCAGGTGGCCTTTGATTTAGCTGTTAAATTTCAGAACAGCAGCCATGTTTCATGGTTCAGAAGTTCAGTTCCTTGAATTCAGTATTTAGCTTTAATCAGAAAAGGTAGATTATCAGAAAAGAGGCTGACATAAAGAATTTGCTTCAAGAATATTAAGTTCTAGGGGGTTTCTTCTCATCTATACATGCCTCCCAAATATTAGGTACCTATACGTGCCTGGGGCTAAGATACACAGATTCATTTTGATCACACAGTATTTGAACCTAATGTGATTACTACTCAAAAGTATGGGTTATTAAGAAAACTCATAAAAATAGCATATAAAATTTTCTGCTTAAAATGAAACAAAATGGGTATATTTAAGACATTCTTAGTATTCATATATTATAATTTCAGTGCACAAGAACACTTACTGTCTTCATATGAATTTCAGAGGCTGGGTAAATTGTTATTAGAGCAGTTAGCCTGCATTAGGCCACATGGTCAAACTACAAGCCTACCTGTGAGCTTTTCCATTAAATACCCACTACCCAAGTCCACAAACTAACATTTTACTTAAACACTTAGTAAATTAACCTTAACAGTGGTTCAAAATACCACACACAGTTTAAAGGAAGCACAAGGAAAAAGTGTCAAATACTAATGGTGTACCTTCTTTCACGAATTTTTAACAGTCATATTTCTGGTCATTGCCCTACTTTTTTCCTTTTTGACCTCAAAAGCCTTTGTCTCTTTTCTACACTGATTTGGTATAAAAATCCTTAGGCTTCTACTTGTTTGGAGTCTAGGTATTCTAACTACTCCTACCGGTAAGGGAAATTGCACAATCATAGTCACCCCTTGGCAAGAAGTTGTTTTCCTCTGTGGAAGGGAGAATGTCCCCCCTCCCCAAAGCTATCCATGCCCTAATCCCTAGGGCCTGTGTATGTGGCAGCACCTAGAAGGTGAGCACAGTCTCTGGCCAACTCCTTCAAGCACAAGGAATGAATTTTAACAACAACCTATGTAAGCGTGAAAGTGGGTTCTTCTCTGAGCCTCCTGATAAGAGCCTAGCAGGCCCAGACCTTAACTTCAGCCTTGTGAGACTTGGAGTAGAGAAAATAGCCCCATTTATCCAGTCTTCTGACCTACAGAACTGTGAGATAATGAACTTTTAAGATATTAAATTTATGGCAATTTATTAAGTCAGCAATATAAAACTAATACACCTCTCTCCCTAAATCACTGTTTTATTTTGAACACTTTTCATGGGGCATCTAGAAACAAGGGAACTCTGTGGATCCTTAGAGGTTATGGTACTTGCCCTGTTAAACAGTGCATATAAGTTTGATTAAATCGATTGTCCATCTGATGAAAAATAAAAATATCTCACAGGTTTAATAAAGCTTGGTTTTGTGGTGTTCTTAGAGTCAAAATTGTTTTAGTGGCTTTGATTCATGCCTCATGTGAATCAGTTTTTCCCCTTCCACAGCTAAAAGCAGGGAAGCATAGTGACAAGGGCAAAAACAATTACCTTTTCTTCAGTTAGAACTGCCTGTACGACTCTAACTCTGCCTTTCTTATCCACAAGGGAAGAGCTTCTTAAATTACTAGCCAAAAGCTCCCCCAATTCCAACTAAGCTAGATACTAGGATGGGGGAACACAGAGACAACTGAAACCATAGTTGAGGATTCACCATCACGTCAACTTTTCTAATGGTCCCTGACCCGGTACACTGATTCAAAGAAACTAGGATCCAACCTCAGTCCTTGTACCAGAAGAAGGTTCACTTCTTACTTCCATTTGCTGGGCTTTTAGCCCCAGTACCCATCTAATTAGCATCTCAATGCCTTAGTGACAAGCAGAAAACATTCTATTGGGGTCTTTCCTCATATCAGCTCTGACGGAGTATGTTCAGTCCCTGGACTTCCATTTCCACAGCTGAGTCATCAGTACTTGCATTTGAATTGCCTTGGTACCAATGTACGTGCATTTGGATTGCCTTGATACTTTCACCTGTCTAGATCTCCAGCTGTTATTTCTTGCCATGCTCCCCTGGGGCATGGCTTTCTCCACCTGTAGGGCATTCCCATTACCCATTCTCTACCATCCTAGTGATGACGATTTGCACATACCTCTGCCTATTGCCTGCTATCACCCTCTAAGGCAGATCTACTAACGTGTTTGACTTCCTCTCAATAGTCAGCTGTATGACTTCTCTCAGTTGCTTACTCTGTCATCCTAGAATGGCCTTGTCTTAGAATCCAAGGTATGCTTGTTCTGACTGCATGACCACAGGACCTCTATTTAAGAAGTTCTTTTAAAAAATCTTTTGTCACAGAACAAATTACAGTCATAGAGGTAGAACTCTGCATCAACAGCATGAATCATTGTCATTTTTGTTTATGTATTTAATTTTTCCAGGAAGAAGATAACCATTATGATGTACTCGTCTTTTAAAAAGTCACATCCCTTATGAGTCAGTTAAAAAGTTTACGCAAAAAGGCATATCTTTTCTAAAATATATTTTTTCTTTTGTAATTTACAGCTTTTGTACAAATTTAAAGCAGTAATTATGAGTTTTTTCCATTAAGAGCATCATTAACATGGATCTGAAACAATATGCATCTAACAGAACAAATTTTTAAATTTTATCTAGAATAAGTAGTTCAAATACACTTAAGCAGAAATTTTAATAGGTTTAAAAAAGAAAATGTAAATTATTTCACTACATCACAATACTTTAGGATTTCCATATGGACATTAACTTTTAAAGCTTCAACATTTATTTAATACGTCTCACATCCTCAAAAGTTGTTATTACAAATAAAAATAGATGAGTTCCCATTGTGGCTCTGGTTAATGAATCCCACTAGGAACCATGGAGGTTGCGGGTTCCATCCCTGGCCTTGATCAGTGGGTTAAGGATCTGACATTGCCTTGAGCTGTGGTGCAGATCCCGTATTGCTGTGTCTATGGTGTAGGCCAGTGGCTATAGCTCTGATTGGACCCCTAGCCTGGGAACCTCCACATGCTGTGGGTGGGGCCCTAAAAAGACAAAAATGAATAAATAAATAAAATAGAAATTGAAAATAACTTCAGTAGAAATATTACTGTTTTAAAAGGTGTTAGGTACAGTTTTCTCAAAAGTAGCATAACAGATGGATTTTAAAAGTCACAAAATGAACAAAATAATATAATAAATGAAAATATTTGTTTATATTGTCTCCAAGCTAGAAATAGAGGATAAGCCACTGAACCAGCTTTACAAATCTTTTTTATTAATACAGAGTATAACTCAGCTTAATTCTGTCACTGGGTTTGAAGCTATTTAATTGCTGCCACAGGCAAAACAAAACAAAACAAAACATTACTGTAGTTAGCACATATAAACACACAGATTAAGGGATACCTGCAAAGGTTGCTTTTATATCTGTGTAATGTTTTGGTGGAGAGAGAGTAAAACAAACAAAAAACCAGAAAAGCCTTAACAAAGATCCTAAAAATAGTACCTGTGAAAATACAGTAGACTAAAAAATAAGAAAATAGAAAATAACTGGCACTCTATTAGAACAGAGAAAATTAAAGAAAATCATTCTAAAGATCTACTTTAAATTAAAACAAGTAAATCTCATGAGACAGTGGTTAAGATAACATTTGGCTAAACTTCATCCATCACTTTTTTCCAGCCTTCAACTGCAGGGCTCTATCGGTATCCCTGATGTTCAATGATATAAAATATGTAAGATATATCATTCACAGATAAGAATGGCTAAGTGCATTTTTGACATGAAGAGACAGTGTAAGCCCTTTTTTTTTTTTTTTTTTTTAGTATGCCAAATCTTATATTACAAAATAGTATTGGGCTCTAGAGTATGCCAACACTCCTCAAAACATCTGTAATTCACTTTAGGGACACTTTACTTTCAGACACTTTATCGCATAACTTTGGATATTTTCAAGATTAACAATTTTTTTTTTTTTGTCTTTTTAAGGCCACCGTTGCAGCACATGGAGGTTCCCAGGCTAGGGGTAGAATTGGAGCCATAGCCGCCGGCCTACACCACAGCCACAGCAATGCCAATTCCGAGTTGTGTCTGCGACCTACACCACAGCTCATGGCAATGCCAGATCCTTAACCCATTGAGCAAGGACAGGGATCGAACCTATGTCCTCATGGATGCTAGATTTGTTTCCAATGAGCCACGATGGGAACTCCAGATAACAAATCTTTATTCTTAAACAGTTAATTTGGTTTTTGGAAGTAGGCAAAATTCATCTGCAGTGTGTTGTAAGTAGTAGTTAATAAGGATACAAAAATTTTGAATTAAAAAAATTTTAATATGACAGCCTTTCCACATAAACAGGCATTGTGAAAATTTGAAGTTATTAAGTGACAACATGATTGAAATGTTTCAGGCTTATTGATATATTTTTAAATCAATTTTTTACCTCATAATTTTCACTCATTTGTGCATTTTTTACCTGACATGTATTTGTATCTACCACATATCTGATATTACACCAAGTAGACCTTATTCTTGTTCTCAGGAGCTTATCATCTTAGAAAGGAACACAGACAATTGCACACATACTTATTTACCACTGTGATAAATGCTAGAAGAAGAAAGGAGATGATGTACTTTAGAGGATTATAGGATGTTCCCTAGGAGTAAAATTTAAGCTGAGAGCTGATGAAAGTGTTGCTGATAAAGGGGCAAAAAGAGAATTAGAAAGTGAGGCAACAGAATTAAATTATTATAAACCAAGTGAATTAAAAAAGAAAGACCCTAGAGTGGGCAGGAGAGTGATAGAGTACAAGAGATATTAAGGATGGTCACTGTGGCTCAATCACAATGATTTTAATTTTATCATAGGACCAATAGGAAGTCACCGAAAAATTCTGAGAAAGAAGTACATGATCAGCAGATCTATTGTTTTAAATAGATCCCTGGAGAAAATGAAATAGAAGGGGTGAGGGAAGATTCCTAAAGTAGCGTAGTGATAGGTTGAAGTGCTTGGGCAGCAGTGGAGAAGAAAAGCGGATGGATTCAAAATATGCCTCAAAGTTAAAAACTGCCAGGATTGAGGAAGGTCAAACAAATTGGGGGTAGGGAAGAAGGCCAGGCCATGGAAGACCCAGATTTCTGGCATACGCATTGCTAGGATGCAGTGGTACAGGTAGAATATGGATGTGCATCATGTTGAGAGGGACGACTACAAGAGGGGGAGGGGAGAAGCAACAGTTAAATTTGGATCAATTTAAGAACAACTGTGTTCTTAGTATTTCCAAAAAGGAAAGTCCATACTCCCAACTTGTTTAACAATCTTAATGACTTTGAATTTTAAATCCACTTATTTCCACTTAAGTCCTCCTTTCCCACTGTTTCTAAATTAAGAAAAAACAACTGACCCCTAGCTTTGATATGCACTGAGAGCAATATATACCTTCATTAGAAAATGATGAATAAGAATTTATGGCTTCTATGATTCCTGCATAAATTCTTCTGTAGCACCAACCATGTTAAATTGAAATTTTCTCTGTTTAGTCTGAAAATACTTAGCCCTAAAGGGCCAGGCCTGTTTTCTTCTTTTGTATACACAGTGCTTAGCCATGACTAGTGTGTGGTCAGTAAAAACTGGCTGAACTGAATCCATGTCATTTTGATGACATGTTTTGTTCTGGCTAAAATAAGTGTTATGTCATTTAGAGAACGGATAAATATCTCAAATCTAAACTAGCCTGTGTATTTTATGTCAAGCAAGCATATCAAGTTCCTGGAAGACAAGTTGACAGAAGTCAGTATAGCTAATATTGGTTTTGCTATTTTCTAAATAGGCTTCGACAGTTTTAAAGGATGCTAAAATGGAATAAATTATACAATCTTCATGTTAGCATTCACTGTAGGTGATGAACATGAATCAGTAGTGCTATTACATGGGAAATGTCAACTTATTTTTAGTATCATTTCATCTGAATAATAATATAACTCCTGTAAGATGACCACATAATTCATTTTCAAGATCAAATTCTAATATATGGTTGCCAATCACATATAACGATTAAGTCAACTTCATTTTAAATACCATTTTGAAAATAGATCTATAAAATAACCATTTATTTCACTGTGAAATCACTATCGGTGATTATTCAAGCAGATAAGACTAGATGTTTTATCTAAAAATAAAATTTAAGGCAAAAAGCAGCAGTAGATAAAAAAGGGTCTTAATGAATGGAATGATTTATAAGCAAGTTATAATGATCCTTGATGTATCTAATAGTATATCTTTAAAACACATACAGCAAAACATACGGCAAATCTATCATCACAGTGACAGATTGAGATGTCTCTGAAACTGACATACCCAAACAAACTAAAAATCAGATTTGACCACAATTAAGCTTGATTTAATGGACATTTATAAGACCCAGCACTACAAATATACACTTTTTCCCAAACACTCAGAATATTCATAAAAAAATGATCACAAACTAGGCCTCAAAGAGGCAAAAAATAGCCAAGAATGTATATGATATGGATTATATTCTTTGAACATAATGCAATAAAATTAGAAATGAAAAATTTAGTATTCAAAACTGTGTACTTCTAGAAACTGAAAATACATACTTCTAATATATAGAATCACAGTGGAAAATTGTTCATATTTGAACTACAAAAGCCCTGCATATCAAAACGTGTAAGGTACAGTTAAAGCAGTACTTGGAGAAAGTTCATAGCTTAAATGTGTATGTTAGGTGATAGGAAAAGCTATAGAAATATCAGATGTTTTGAATTTATCCCTCCACAGTAATAAATATAGGGAGCTTATTTTTGTTCTGTTTGGAATTTACAAACATATTTATTATGTTTCTACTTTAGATTTGGCACTTGTTGCATGTAGTTGAGTGAAGTGTAATGTAAGATTCTATTCTTAATCTACTGTAAAAAAGAAAAAAGTGATTAATAGTGTAAGGTAATGCATATAATCAAGTATAATATATAGTGGTAAAAAGAGAGCTATGGTAAAACGAACCATCTTGTGTGCATTTTAACCTCTGAAACTGCACTGAAGTGGAAAATATCTCAGAAAGAAACAACCACCATTCAAGTTAGAACTTATCATAAACTGTAGTTATTACACTGCCTTGGTAAAAATATTGCAAATTCCTGATAGGTTTGTGAGAAACTTGAGTATTCCTGCCTAAGCTGAGGCACTGCCACTTATCCTGCACACTTTAACTCCCTGATACAACTTAGATACAGTGATCCCCAGAGAAGTCTCATCAGTCTTTTCTGCAACAGCCAGGAAATCAGAGCCTCACCAAAGGCATAGGTAATTCAGAACACAGCTTATTTTAAGTGCTACAGGAACTCACATTAAGGGGAAAACACTGTACAGCAGAAACTGGCACAACACTGTAAATCAATTATATTTTATTTATTTATTTTAAAAGCAGAAAACCACCAAACATTGGGGTTAACTTCACAGAAGATAGTCATGGTTAAGCTAATTCTTAAAAGTTAATGTGATAGAAAGGAATATGAATAAATTTTTAAAAATTCATACCAGAATAAGAACATGGAAAAATGCACAAAGGAAGCAATGAGTTACAAAGGAACTACAGAAGACAGGAAATTATTCCATCATTGGTCATTAGGGGAAAAAACTTGTATATATGACAAAGGACTAGTTTCTGGGAATGTTGGGAAACAAATCAAGATATATTTGATTCAATGAGTGATAGTTATTTTATGTCTCAAGGACATGAAGCAGCTCAGTAACATGATGATAGTGATATTTCTCCAAGAGTAAAAAGAGGAAGAGGAATGAGGAAAAAGCTGCAAGTAGAGACACCAACATTTAAAATAATCCAGGATTTCACATTGGAAAAGTGGATGGCAGAAATGGGTGATAACAGAGAAAAGAATACAAATAGAAGAGAAGGCAGGAGAGAAATAATCCAGGATTCAGACAATATATAGTACTATGGCTTAAAAAAAGACAAAAGAAGAATATGGATCTTGTGACACTGGCCAGTTACTGAAACTCTCAGTGCAAGAGAAAGTGTACCTAAATAATTGCAGCTATTTTATAGTTGTTGGAGGAATAATGAGTTAATTCATATAAAGCATTTAGAATGATACCTGGCATGAGGTTAAGTGGTCAGTAAATACTAGGTATTGTTTCTTTCATTATTTATTTCTAGTTTCATATATAAGTAGAGGTGTTTGGGAGACCAGTGGGGAAACATACAGCTGAAACATGGATGAATGAAGAAAGTCGCATAAATATCTTTGTATTTTTCTCATCCTCCTCCCACTGCCGTTGTCAAAATCATCTTTCCCCATCTTTAAAAAAAAAGACTGTTACAAAAGCCCCCTGTTTTTCTCCTATTTCTTTCTCCTCAGGTCCACATTTAAGGCTGCCAATAATGATCTTTTTACAAGCATAGATTTGCTCATATTGCTTCTTCATATGAAAACTTTAAAACAAATGAAGGCACCTCATGTCCTATAGAAGAAAGCCCAGATTACTTGACATAGTGTAATGTATAACTTCTTTTAATCATTGAGTATTTTTCACTCATTTGAGTCAATTAAGTTCTCAGTTAAAGAAGCTTTGCCTTATTAATCACGGAATTTCCTATGCCTAGGTGCATGGAAAGCGTTAAAGATATATTGACTGAAGGCTACATAAATACATAGAATGGTAATTTTATGGTGCTAAGCAAACATTAGCAAATAGGCTCTCAGAAAAGAATTTTGAAAAAATAAACCAGAAAGGTTTAGAAGGCAGGAGAGGAGACAATTTCTAGTGGAATAGTAAATACAATGAGTGACACATTGATCAAAAAGTTTTAGGAAAAGATTCTGACTTTCAATTCAATTAAGAAAACTATGAACTTAAATATCAAACATTGCAAATAAAAATGACATGATTACAGTTCTAAAGGGATAAATACAGTGTAAAGTGGGAACTAGATTCATAAAATAACAAGAAAAAGAAATTCACAGAGAGTCCTTCTGGGGACTTTAGAGAAGGCTTCTTGAAAATTATTATTCTGGAACTTAGTGTTGAAGTAAGTAAGAATTAATGAGGCAAAGAAATATAATTACAGTGAAGTTTTGATGTTAAAGCTGTATCACAAGGTTTGAGGAAGGAAGGAAGTTGCTGGGAAATACAGATAGTAGCTAAAAATTATTCTTTTAAAAATCTTACCTAAGGGAGTTCCCACCGTGGCAGTGAGTTAAGGATCCAGTATTGCTGCAGTTGCGGTGTAGGTTGTAGCTGTAGCTCAGATTCAATCCCTAGCCTTGGAACTTCCATATGCCATAGGTGTGCCCCACTCCCAAAAAAACTCTTAGCTAAGGAGGACAGTACAGCAATAATAAGGCATTTAAAAGGAATAAGACAGTCCAGTGCAGTTTTTATTTAAATGGGTAAGTATGCAAGAAAACAATAAATCAGGAGAGCAGGACCTCTAAGAGACAAAGGAATGAAATTCAGAGTACAACTTAGAGAGGAAAGAAGGGCCTCTTTTCTGAGACAGCAAGGAATAGTGAGACTGTCATCATCTACTATTAAGAAAGTAGAAATTAGTTGAGGTGAAAGCAATCATAAAGTTATTCCAGATGGTCTTGTTCTTCTCTGTCAAAAAGGATATGATTATCAATTGTTATTAAGAGGGGCTAAGACTGAAAGCATTTGGAAGAGATATTTGAAATACTTGCTATAAAAAAACAAGCTGTCAATATTAAGAGTAGTACTGCCAGGGTGTACAGGGCCAAGTTTATGTTGGTAATGTACACCTGAAAGGACAAAGTCAGATAAAGTCTGTTTGGTAAAAAGAATGTGGCTTAATATAAGGGAAGAAGTGATCATACAGTCAGATCCAAATCTGAAAGATTAATAGAGAATTCTATAATGTAGTACACATTAATTTTGGCTTTAAAATGACCACCTTCAAATGACAACTTTCTTAGTTCAAAATTCTGCTGATCAGGAGTGCCTATTGTGGCTCAGTGAGTTAAGGACCCAATGTTGTCTCTTTGAGGATGTGGGTTTGATCCCTGGCTCACCTCAGTGGGTTGAGGATACAACAGTGACATAAGCTGCAGTGTAAGTCACAGATGTGACTCAGATACAGTGTTGCTGTGTTGCAGCTCTGATTTGACCCCTAGCCTGGAAACTTCCATGTGCCACAGGTGTGGCCATAAAAAGAGGAAAAAAAAAAAAACCTCTGGTAATCCATAATATATGCAGTCCACATCAGCAATAACTTTCTTTGAGATTTTTTTCCTAAGTAAAGGCATATTTCAGACACTGTAACCTCTAGATCATCACTAAAAAATTAACGTATACCTAACAGAGGAGATAAAATATCAAAAATTAATAGTAAAAAAACAGAAAAAGTCAATATAAAGGAAAAAAGGGACAAAAATTAGATGGGACAAATATAAAACAAGATAGCAGACAACCTCAAAATACAGATCATTACACTACATGCAAGTAGTCCAAACACTTCAATAAAAAGGCAGAGATTTCAGAACGGGTAGTAAAACAAAATCCAGTACATGCTATTCCAACAAACAAACATTTTATATATATATATATGTTAAAAATAAAGGCATAGAGGAGGATATACCTTCAAATATTTATCACAAGAAAGCTGGAGTACCTGTACAAATGTCAGATAAACTAGACTTCACGACAAGGAACATCAGAGATAAAGAGAAACAGTTTTATAATAATAAGAGTCATTGGATTAAAAAGACAAAATCCTAGATGCATATCCATTGACATTTAAACAAAGATTGTCAGAACTGAAAAGAGAAATGAACAAGTTCATAATTATAGGTAGAGATTTTAATGCTGCTTTCTTATTAATTAATAGAGTGGGTACACAGAAAAATCAGTAGCGATATAAAGGACTAGAATAAATCTACAGGTCTAATAGAACTAAATGAATATAAAATACTACACTCAACAATAGCAGAATACACATTCTTTTCAATGTGTACTCTTGAAGGAGTCACCAAAATAGACTGGGCCATAAAACAAGTCTCAATAGCTTTTAAAAGAAATGTTTTCTGACAACAATTAAACTGAATCAGTGATTAAAAACAAAGTATTTTTAAAATCTCACACATTTAGAAATTAATATTTATGTATTAATACAAGGGTAAAAGAAGAAATTACATGAGAAATTTAAAAATATTTCATAGTAATTGATAATAAAATTACAATATATTAAAATTCTGAATGTAGCTAAAGCAACGCTACAGAGTTTGTAGCATTAAATCTTAATAAGATGATACAAAGTCAATGACCAAAATTTCAATGCTATAGAAGCTAGAAAAATAAGACCAAATTAATGCCAACGTATGCTCAAGGAAGGAAATAGTAAAGATAGAAGCAGAAATCAATAGAGTAAAAAATTTTTCCAAGAGAAAATAATTATAACCAAAAAGAAGATTCTTTGAAAATTCAAAAAAATTGATAAGCCAAACTCAACAAAGGAGAGAAGACATAAGTCATGTTTACCAGAGAAGAGCAACACTTAGCCTCCTCACATGAAAAGGGAATATTATGAATAACTGTACACTAATACATTTGATAATATAGAAGAAATGAACAAATACTTTGAGAAAAAAAAAGACAACTCACCTTAAAAGAAATAAATATAAATATCTCTATATCTAATACATAAATTGAGTTCTTGATAAACAAAACCTTCCCACCAACAAAAGTCCAGGCCTAAATAAAAATCTGTAGGTCACTTCATGAGGCTAGAATTACTCTGACACCAAAACCAGACAAAGAAAATAACAGAGATGGAAACAAAGACCAATATCACTCAGAAATGTACACACAAATATATCTAAGGAAAAATCAGGAAAATTAGAATGCAACAACATATAAAAGGATAATACATCATGACAAAATAAGACTGTTTTTTTCCAGAAATGCAAAGTTGGTTTAATATCTTAAAATGAATATTAACAGAATAAAGGTGTAAAACCACATGATCAATACAAAACGTATTTTTAAAAAATCATGTGCATTTGAAAAAATTCAAGACATCTATGATTTTAAAAAAATTTCAGCAAAATAAAAACAGGAACTTTCTAAATCTGATAAAGTTCTATCCATGAAAAATTTAGAGCTAGAGTTATATTTAATGATTAAAGACGGAATGCTTTCCCCTTAACATCAGGAACAAAGCAAAGATGTCCATCATCATCATTTCTATTGGACATGTTATTTTACTGGAGGGAATAAACAAACTAGCTAGGCAAGAAAAAGAAATAAAAAGGCAAAGAGATCAGAAAGAAAAAGGTAAAACTGTCTTTATTCACAGACTACATGATCAAGTACATCAGAAGCTTCCAAAAAGTGCCTAGGAATAGTAAATTTAGCATGATCAAAGGATACAAGGTCAATATACAAAAACTAATTAAATTTAAATATGCTATGAACAGATAACTGCAAAATAAAATTTAAAAAATAGTATCAACAGTCTCACAAAAACATCTTCTTAGGATACACTTAACAAAATAAGACTTGTACAGTGAAAACTACAAAACATTTCTCAGAGAAACTTAAGACTTAAAGAAGAGATATAACATGTTCATGGAATAGAAGAGTCTATATTTTCACGCTATCCATTTACCACAATTTGAGCTATAAAATACAATCACAAATCAAAACCACAGCAGTTTTTTAAAAATGTAAAATCAACGGGCTAATTTTAAAATTTATATGTAAATGTAAATAAATTAGAATAGCCAAAGTACTTCTGGGGGGGGGGACAAAGTTGGAAGACTCACACTTAATGATTTCAAGACTTTCTATGTAGCTACAGTAATCAAGACAGTATGACAACAGCTTACAAACAAATATTTAGATCAGTTGGACAAAAAAGAGTCCAGAAAGAGCTTCAAACTTGAATGGTCATTTGATTTTTGATAAAGATGCCTAAGTAACTCAGTAGGGGAAGGATAGTCTTCAACAATTTTGAGTAATTAATTTTAAACTCTCTTTGCCTCAGTTTCTTCATTTGAAAAGTGGAACTAAGAATATCTCAATTATGTTAGCTTCAGTGAAAATTAAATTATTTAATACATGAAATGTGCTTGGAATACTGGGTCTGGCACATATTAAATGCTCAGCTATTCAATAAGTTCATAGTTTTAAGTGAAAAATGGGTGAGAAAACTACAGATATTACTGATAAAAATCATTCTAAGATGACACTTTTACATGAAATAAAAATTAAAGTGAATATGAAGTTTTGTTTCCTTGTAAGATTTAGAAAATTGTCTTAATTTTGTTGTTGTTTGGTCTTTCCTGCCATTGTTATTTTTCAATTGAGATACAGTTGATTTACAATATTATTTTCAGGTATACAGCATAGTGATTCAGTATTTTTGCAGATTATACTCCATTATAAGTTGTTAATAAGATAATGGCTATAATTCCCTGCACTATGATATATCCTGTTGCTTAACTATTTATACACAGTAGTTTGTATCTGTTAATCCCATTCCCTGAATTTGTCCCGTCTTCCTCCCTCTTCCCTTTGACAACCACAGTTTATTTTCTATATCTGTTCTATATATACATTCATTTGTGCTTTTAGATTCCACATGTAAATGATATCATACAATATTTGTCTTTCTCTGTCTGACCTATTTCACTAAGCATAATATTCTCTAGGTCCATCTGCATTGCTGCAAATGGCAAAATGTCATTCTTTTTTATAACTAAATACAAAATTATCTTAAATTTTGAAATTTCACCTATGTGCTTAATTTTAACACGGGACAGGAAAAACTACCCTATTTTCAAAAATTGTGGTATTATTGTAGCACTTGATATCTATTCTAGAAAAGATAAGATTCATTTTTGGAAAAAAATTGAAATGTTTAAAAATTTCAATTGTCAACTTTCTCTAAAGAAATGATGGGCCATAATTATCTTTGGCATGTACTAATCTTACTGGGCTTTTCTGAGTTTATCATTGCGGCTTTTTTTTTTTTTTTTTTTTTTTTTGCCTTTTAGGGCTGCATGTACAACATATGGAAGTTCCCAGGCTAGGGGTCAAATTGGAGCTGTAGCTCTGGCCTACATTACAGCCACAGTAATGCCAGATCCAAGCCATGTAAGCAGCCTACACCACAGCTCATGGCAACACCATATCCTTAACCCACTGAGCCAGGCCAGGGATTGAACCCACATCCTCAAGGATACTAACTAGTTAGGTTTGTTACCACTGAGCAACATTGGGAACTCCTTGACTTTATTGTTTAATAAATAAAAGTTCTATTATGGAATTTCTAAGAGCAACACCCACAAATTAATTTACCTAAAAATATTCTTAACTACCAATGTATTTCTCTTTCAACTGAAGGTTGGATAGGAGACAATGCTGATGAGATCTAAGAGCCAATCCTCATGTAAATTAAATGTTTTGTGAAACCTAAGCCACAACTGACATCATTAACTCTTGGCAGATTCTTTGAAATGTCAGTGACCACCATGATAATCAGGAGTAAGACTATTTAGGGATTAAATCAAAACCATCATTACTACTTATATGACTCAAGAAGCATGATATTAAGTGTGAGTACTTTCAATATCCAGGGCTATATGTGTTAATTCTCTTCACAGTGATTTATGGATACTTATTTATAGCTTCAATTATACATGCTCTACTCTACAGATAATAAGCATTCAGTAACAATCTAGTAGATGAAAGAATAAATGAACTTACTTTGTGACCTATCATATAATCTCACTTGAGAATGGTCTACGTGCACGTGAGAAGAATGTATTCTATGTCCTATATATATGCCTCTTAAGTCCATTTGGCCTAAAGTATGGTTCAAGTCCAATATTTTCTTATTTTCCATCTGCATGATCTATCTGTTGTTGGAAGTGAAGTATTGAAACCCTCTATTACTGTATTATTGTCTATTTCTTCCTTTAGTATCTCCTTGATATATTTAGGTGCTCTGATATTGAGTGTGTATGTATTTATGAGTGTTATGTCTTCTTGATGAGTTGAGTCCTTTGTGATTATATAATAGCCTTGTCTCTTGTTGCATTTTTTACTTAAAGTCTATTTTATCTGATATCCGTGGAGCTATCCCTGCTCTCATTTGGTTTCCACTTATACATGAAGTATCTTTTTCCATTCCTTCACTTTGAGCTTGCATGTGTTTTTAAAGCTGAAGTGAGTCTCTTATAGGCATCATATAGTTAGGTCTGTTTTTTTTATCTGCTCTGCCGTTTGATTATAGAATTCATCCATTTACATTTAGAATAATTATTGATATGTAAGGACTCACTACTGCCATCTTATTATTTTCTGGCTGTTTTGTAGTTCCCTTATTCTTTTTTTACTCTTTTGCAGTGGTCCTATGTGAATTGGTGACTTTACACAGTAGTATGCTCTGATTCCCTTGTCTTTATTTTTGTGAGTCTACTGTAGTTTGTTTCATGGTAACAAAGTGACATATAAAACATTTTATAACAATCTGCTTATGCTGATTGCATATAAAAATTCTACCTTTTTAGTCTCCTTTTATGTTTCTAATGTCAACACTGCTTTTTAATATTGTGTATTCATTATTTATATTATCTGAATTATTTTTATATTCTTAACTTTTACACCAGAGTCAAATGGTTAACATATCATTTACAGTAGTAAAGTTTTTGAATTTGTATCTTTTTATCTATATGCCTTTATCAGTGTGTTATTTTCATATTTTCCACATTATATATTTTCAAATGAAAGCATCCTTTCATTTCTGGTTGAAAAACTCCCTTTAGCATTTCTTATAAGGCAGGTCTTATGGTAATAAATCCTCCCAGCTTCCATTTGTCTAGGAAAGCCTTTATTTTTCCTTCATTTCTTAGGGACAAGTTTGCTAGACAGAGTGTTCTTGGTTGGCAATTCTTTATTTCAGCACTTGAAATATATATAATTCCACTCTTTCCTGGCCTGTAAGGTTTCTGCTGGGACATTTACTAATAACATAATGAGTGTTCTTTTGTAGGCATAATATTCTCTTTTGCTAGCTTTAGTATCCTTTTTGTCTTCAATTTAAGATAGCTTTACTATATCTTGGAGAGCATTGTTTTGGATTGAAATAATGAAGTAATCTATAAGTTTCATGAACTTAGATGTCTAAAATTTTTCCCACATTTGGGAAATTCTCAGTCATAATTTGTTTAAATAAGCTATCTTCCCCTTCTCCCTCTCTTCTGAAGCTACAACGACTTGTAAATTAATTTTTTTCATGGTGTCTCATAGATCATGTAGGCTTTCTTCACTCTTTTTCATCCCTTTTCCTTTTCAGGCTGGATTATTTCAAAGTTCATATCATCTCTATAATTCTTTATCTATTTGGTTTTTTTAGAAATTGATGCTTTCTACTCATTTTTCATTTCATTTACTGATTTCTTTAGCTCCACAATTTCTATTTGGTTCTTTTTTTATTTCTGTCTCTTTCTTAAATGTCTCATTTTGATCTCATATTGTTTTCCTGATTTCACTGAATTGTCTGTGTTTCCTTATAGCTCCCTGAGTTTCCATAAAACAGCTATTTTGAATTCTTTATTAGGTAAATTGTAGTTCTCCATGCCTTTGAATTTGATTACTGGAAGATTACTGTGATATTTTGGTGATATCATGATCTTGATTTTTCATGTTAAAGTTCTGGATTATTGTTTTTGCATTTTAAGTAGCAATCACATCCTCCATCTTTTATTAACTTCCTTTTGGGTAAGAATACCTTATATCAGTCCTGATACAGATTCTGAGATGTTCTCTGACTTTGTATGGATACAACTGCTCCAATGCTTCTTGCTCCCTCTTGTGGTAGAATTCTTAAGCTTGTATGTCTTTTCTCATCCTGCTGAACGCCCGTCTTTTGTTTTCCTGAAGGTGGCACTACATCTCAAGTTTGTGGTTTTTCCCTTGCCAATACAGCCTGGTCTGCTTTCTGAGTGAGCTCCTTGCCAACCAGACTTTGCTCTCACTGCAGCATGGAACCACCCAGGGAGCAAGCGACTGAGTGGGGGTTGGTGTGGGTCTGGGGGAAGTTTATCCTTTTATTGCCCTTTGGGAGCCTAATATGCTACTCTCTCAATCTGTTCTCTCTCTTTAGTCATGAAGCTCCTTCTTTAAAAGCATGCTCTGGATGCTGTGAGAGAGTAATAAGTCTCTTTGGTAGGGGCCCATGCTGCTGGGGAAGCCAAGTTTTCACTCACTGACTCTCCCTTCCGTCCCCACTCAGAAGAAATCACCAGCTGTCTAGCTTAGCCCTAAACTGTGCCACCTTTGAAGAGGGATGATGCTGGCAAAGATGAGCTATTGCTCTTACCCATTTCAGTGCAGACAAACTCTATTTTTTCCTTCTCTAATAGAATGCTGGAACTCCTCTGGAAACCTGGAAGGCTCTCTAACCTCTTTTCTGAAGGTGCTCCCAGACTGTAACCAACAATGTCCAGAATTGGTTCACAGTCTCCTGTAGGTTTCACAGGTGGTACCTAAGTCTGTGGTACTTAGTTATCTATTACCCCAAGCACTGGTTGCCGGGGCTACTGCATCCCACAACTCCTACAAAGGTATTTCTGTTAATGGACGGATGCCAAGTTTTTGTTGTTGAAGTTAGGGAAACAAAAATAAGGGCTGTCTTATGCTATCATTATGCTAACCTCACTCCCCCCTGGGCATCCTATATTTTATATCTGACGGTCCTACCCACAGTAGCCCTCCTATGCAAGAAAATTTTATTAAGACACTGAGATTTACAATTACTTCATAACACTTGCCTACTCTGAACAGAAAACAAAAATATTTAAGGAATAGTAATAGAAATAATCATTAGTAATAATAATACTAATAAGAGTCAGAGAATTAGGTTTGAGAATGAAGTCTGAAAATATCAACACATAGTTTATTGTGGTTAAGCTGATAAAGAACAAATTATCTCTATCTCTCAGGCATAGAATATGAAATAACTGAGGTTCAGGGAATTCACTTATGATACTTGTTGAATACACATTAGTTGTGATGTACTCTGGGGTGTATAACAATGAATAAGATGTACTTTGTGCTTTCAGGGGCATAGAAGGGAAGCTTATACAAATGCTACAATAATCCTTGTATAATAAAGCAACACACACCAAATTAGAAGGGATAATAATGTTAACACAAAACTTAGACACTACAAAACATGTTGCAGAAATGGCAGGAAGAGAAAAACTGACATGTAAGGAGGCAGAGAGAGTATTTCATTTTTAATTTCTTCATCTTGAACCTCTGCTCCTGAAATCTAATGTCTAAATCCATTCTTGGTGGACAAATGAAATTCCCTTACTTTCCTTTAGTAGTTTTTAAAGGGACTGTTTAAGTCTAGTTGATCTTAATAAAAACAGCAACATGGCTACCATTTATTGAGCACCTACTGGGTGTTAGGCCTTGTATGTACCAAAGGTTCATAAGATCTCATTTAATCATTACAGTAGCTATGAGGAGCATCATGTTTTCCACTTTACAAATAAGGAGGCTATGGCACAAATATGCTACCCAGCTTGTCCAAAACACATGTTACTATGTACTGAGATAACAATTTTCAATTCAATTCTGATTTCAAAGCTTTTGTTCTTCAAGTTACCCTGTATAATGATGCTTTTCAGGTTGATTATTCTATACCTCAACCCAATCAAATCTTTAATCTAGGTTAAACAGTTTGAGTTATACTGTAAAAGAAGCTAATTTTTAGGTGAAATTTGAAAATGTCTTTTTCTCTATAGAACCACTACCTGAGAAAAGACACCTTATTCTGCTAACACAAGATGTATGAACACTTTCTCAGTGTCCTGAGCCTTAACTTTCTAGAGCTTTAGTCTTTTCAGGCTTTAGTTACATTTATAATAATAGGTCTTTGAGGTCTAAGGGATAAAATTCTTTATTATCAGAATTCTTCATATACATGCAAAGATAAAACTGCTGGTCTTTGTAAAAACGCCTTAATTTTTCTTAGAAAAAATGTCATTTCTATTTCTCCTTTCCACCAAAATATTATGAATCCATTGTAACTCTTGGGCAAGCTACTGAAGAATAGAAAAATCAGAAATTTGCCTTCTAACACTATGCCAATCTTATAAACATAAAATTTTAAATGTCACAATACATTCTAGAGAGTCTGTATATATACATTTTCTCAAAAATAAATCAGAAAGAATTCTCTTAGATTTTATTAGAATAATGATGGGTAGGAGTTTTCAGCTAGGCTAATCATCACTCATACTTTGAGTTTTTAGTAAGAGACAAATCTTGACTAAAAAAAGAAATGAGGAGTTCCCACCATGGTGCAGTGGGAACAAATCTGACTAGGAACCATGAGGTTGCGGGTTTGATCCCTGGCCTCCCTCAGTGGGTTAAGGATCCAACTTTGCCATGAGCTGTGGTGTAGGTCACAGATGAGGCTCGGATCTGG
This sequence comes from Phacochoerus africanus, assembly GCF_016906955.1. Taxonomy (NCBI): domain Eukaryota; kingdom Metazoa; phylum Chordata; class Mammalia; order Artiodactyla; family Suidae; genus Phacochoerus; species Phacochoerus africanus. The sequence goes on from NC_062547.1 coordinate 90,069,350, forward strand.
CATTGCTGTGGCTGTGGCGTAGGTCTGAGGCAACAGCTCTGACTGGACCCCTAGCCTGGGAACCATCATATGCCACGAGTGAGGCCCTAAAAAGACAAAAAACAAACAAAAAAGAAATGATGTCTACCCCAAAATGCATGTTCAGAAGGCACTGTATCAGGCTTACAGTTCTTAGAAAATGTTTTAACTACGGATCTAATGTACATTACTTCTGCCCGAACATGGCTTCATGGCATTTGTATGAAGAAAAGGGAAATGAGTAAAAAATGGTCCTTCCTGTCTCTCCCTTCATTGGGTTTGCTAATGCAGTCCCTGAAATATTTTAGAATGTATACTATCAGGTAGATAGTTTTTTTAAAATTGAAATTTTATACATAATTAACATGTTTATTTTTATCTAAGAAAGAGTAGCCTAGATGCTTAATAATAAAGGCATACCACATTTTTTTAAACTATCAAAGTAAACTTACTACTGAGCTACTATCTGACTTTAAGGCTTAAAGATTCTAGATTTCCAGATTTTTCAAAATCATCTTTCTCCTTTTCAACTACAATACTGAAACCCTAGTTTGTCATTATGATACCTTAACTGTACCACTGAAATAAAATAGCATTTGATCTATCTTTCTGCCTTTTTCTCTCTTCATCAGTCAATCCCTCATTTCATGCTGGCAATGTCAGGTCACAATGTCAAATATCTCTGTTCTTGTCATTCATATATTCAAATATCTTCCATGAGTGCCATTTATCTAAATTCATTCTATATTTTTAAACCTATAATAAGGTGCTCCATGCCCATTCTCTATCTTAGAGACACATGTCTAGAATCACAGCTCAAAGAAATAAAAGCATCTCTAATATATTTACTCCTGCTTGCTGATGGACTGATTAAATTTCAGTGCAAATGAATTTTAGCCTTTGCTGCTATCCTTGAACATTAATTAGGACTTACATATGTTATATTCCAAATCTACCCTCTGACATTTGGAAAGTATAACTATGCTTCTGATACTGCTATCTCTGAAGTTGTCTAACATTAAATTTTTTAGTTTAACTTTGCATGTGTTTGAGAGTTGACTCCAACTATATCACAAATTCCTCGAAGACCACAATGTCTTACAGTCTCTTACTATCTAATGAAACCTCACCAGCACCTTAGACTGAATAGCTAGGTGTTCAATAAGTAGTGTTAAAAAATCATATTAAATATTACCCATTTTTTTTACCAAAGTAATTTTATTAATGATAAAAATAAAATCAACAGTTTAAAGATTTTAAAAGGTTAAAAAAAATCACACTGATCCATTAACTTTTATTTTGAATTTGTACAAACGATTTAAAACTTCAAAACAACCCTTAGTTGATTTTAACTGAGTTGATGGAACAACTGAATTCCTTAAATATATCTAACATGATCAACAAATTTCTACTTAAATATGTAGATATAATTTCAGGATTTTGATTCTTATTTATATTTCATGGAATCATGGATAAGAATTTATTAAGCTACTTCTGAGATCCCAAAACACAAGTATCATATTTTACTGTAAGTATAGTAATTATGGAAAAAAGAGACCTTATGTTATTACTATAACTGACTAGGAGTGAGTTTCTTTTTACTATGAAAACAGCTAATTAGCCTCTAAGATTTTTCAGTTCTGTATTATCTCATTACATTATAAAATACATTTGGTTTCAGGAATTAGAAAAATAAGACCTTATTTTTCTTAAGTATATGTATCTTCTTCATAACAATAAATTTGATGATCTGTATTCTGGAGATATTTAACACATGCATAAGCACCAGGTTTTCCAATTAATGGTATTTCAAGTGAAGCATCTTAGGTATATCCATTTTTGGAATTTTACTATAGTCATAATTTTAAAACTTTTAGAAATGCAAACGCTAGTAGCTTTATACAGAGTTAACCTATAAAGTTCTGGAAGTCTAGAATCAGTCTTTCTCAATGGGAAAGCTTGAACAATGAATGACTTTCTAAGGACAACTTTCTACTTATATTTTACCATATATTAAAAGTATCATTTTTCATAAAGCGATGTAACAATTTCCTCCAGTAAAATGCTCAACTTAAGTCTTGCTTGAATTTTTGATGGTTATGTGTTAATTATTTAGTAATTATATTTCAATACTGAGGACAGTATAAAATTAAGTTTTCTAGAATTTAAGAATGTATACTTTATCAAATTGAGAATAACTAGGATTTGTTTATTTTTATGTCATTGTCCTTTTTCATGTCACGTGCACTTTTAAAAAATACCTGTAAGACTATTCTTTTAAAATGTTGCTAAGTATTAAATACTTCTAAAGTAATTACGCTTTTTGTGGTAGTTTTAAGTTTCAGGAACTTTCAAAGAACTTGGAGCAGGCTATTTTAACAAAACAATTAACTGAATATGAAAAGATATAAAAGTGTCTACTCACATTTCACTAACCATCTACTTAAATATTTGTGACTGCTCTCACATTCATTTTCCAGTTAGATTTATTTGGGATTAGGAAAAAATCATTTACAGATTTATTTTGTTTTATAGCATGAAGCTAATAACATTGGCTGGGAAAGTCCTTGAATGTATGAATATCTGTGTTAATTCTTGTATTGAGCAATACATAAGCAAACGACAGTCTCTAAAATGTTTAACACTAATCACATTTTATGACTCAGTTGCTTTCACATGGTATATATATTTAAAATAAATATTCATATTTAAGAAGCAGAATGAACCACATATTTAATTATAATCAGAAACTAGATGAAGAAACCAGAGTTACACAGTCAAAACAAGTAAAACAGATTTACAGAAAATAACGTAAAAATGTACCTTGGGGGGGAGGAGGTGGTAGAAGAAAATACAGCTTGGAAGATTTTTTTTAGTTAAATTATGACTTGAATGGTGATAGACTTGTAGTAATTATAAAGAGCATGAACATGCAAAATGGACTCAGAATTTATTAATTTTTCATCTATTTTTAGTAGCAATGTGTAAAACAAAGCATTCAATATTATCTCTTCACTTGAAAAGGCAACATTAAAAATGGGTCACAGCTTCTGACAGAGGATACAACCTGCCAGGGTGAGGACTGTGAGCACAGTAGGAGTTCAAGGAATGATGGCAATAATGAGACCACATTACTGCTCACTCTCAGCTCTGCTGCAGCCCTGTCACCATCCTCCACGTGGCCTTGAGTGAGTCACTTAAACTTTCAGTGACCTGATGAATAGCAATACTGAGTTTACTTTCCTCACACATGTATTAGAAGGTCAAAAAGAGCCATGATGAAATGAGCATGTAATACAGACCCCTTTACTCACTGCCCAAGTCTGTGTAACTACCTTGCACATTTTACTTTCTCTAAGACAACTTTCAGATTTATGTATGTCGCAAAAGCTGAGAGACTAATTCTAAAAATAAGAGAATCTTTCAGGGAAAGGATTTACTTTAGAAGGGAACAGGTAAAAACCCTCCAAAATAAGGGTTTTACATCTTCCTCAGTTCATGCGGAACAAAACTTGAAAGCAAAGTTGTGAAAATGGACCAGACACTTGATCTTTGACAAAGAGCGGCATGCACTCTAATAATTGTAACATTATACTAGTTTGGAAAGACTACTCAAGTAGTTACCATTCAAAACTCTTGAGAATGATTTAGAAAGTGTCATTTTAATACCTCAGAGCAGGGTTTTGCCAGCCTTTGAAAATCCATCTCTTTCACAGACCTTTTCAATTCCACCTTTTATATTTCCCTATCAGCTAAGATTTTGTTAAATTTTACTCTGTACAGATTTTAATATAAAAAGTTATATCACACACACACACACACACACACACATATATATATATATACATTTTTTTAACTGCCTAAATTCTCTTTCCCAAACAAGATGCTGAAGCACTGACTCCTGAACCTACTTAGCCAAATTCCAGATCTGGGAATGGTATTTTCTTTATTTTCAACATTAATACAAATATTACTGAAGTAAACTTAGAAACCTATAGGAAATGGCTATTTTCCAGCAGTCTAATATAATTTTTTTAAAAGTATAACCAGAACAGCTCTCCTTTATATTTCCATTACTTAGAAATTCAGTAAAAACATCACCAAAAAATACATATTTATTCATTTATTTATATATGAATAAAATGATATCAGGGCAGTAGGGAGTAAAAATGAGACAATGATAGGATCTTGCTGTTTTGAACATTTTACAATTTCTTATTTGTTTTTATACAAGTAAACTATAGTTAACTTTCTTGTTTTCTTTTTTTGCTTTGTTTTTTTTTCTTTTCTTGCTACTCCTTCCTACAGTCATTCTTCCCACCCTCCCTCTCTCCCATCCTTTTTTCCTTCTTTCTTTCTTTTGTCCAATGCTGAGTTCTGGCTGAGACTACAATTTTGACAGGAAATAAAAATTGCATTACTCAGGAAGGAAGCTAATAAGTTTCCCCTCCCCAAATGCCATTAGAGACTTCTTAAATTAATGTGAAGCACATTAATTAAAAAAAAAAAAGAGAGAGTGCTTGCATAAGCAACGAAAACAAATTCTACATTATCATTAAAATAAACTTAAATAATAAATTTCAAAAATAGGTAAGATCTATTAGGACACCTTGTACATCTATGGCCAATGAAGTCTGCTCTCAACAAATGTGTGATCTCTTAAATCTATTGTTAAATAGCAAACAATGGGACTTCTACCACTTGCCTTTAAGATAATCCCATAACATAATGGATTTCCATAACAGGAAATTTCTTTTAAATATAATCATTGCTGAAATTCTTTTTTTTTTTTTTTTTTTTTTAAGGGCCACACTTGTGGCATAAGGAAGTTCCCAGGCTAGGGGTTGAATCAGAGCTGTAGCTGCGGGCCTACACCACAGCAATGCCAGATCTGAGCCTGAGCTTCTGCGCCTATGACCTACACCACAGCTCACTGCAACACCAGATCCTTAACCTACTAAGTAGGGCCACGGATCAAATCTGCATCCTCATGGATACTAGTCAGGTTCATTACCACTGAGCCACAATGGGAACTCCTATTACTAAAATTCTTCATTCAAAATGATTCCATTATTCATTGTCATAGTAGTCAGTGGAATAGATGAATATAATTTACACACACAAGCACATATACATACATATATATAACATGTACATATGTCTGTGTATGTGTATTTAAATGTATTACTGAATTTAATTTTATATAATTATTTACATATTTGACACATGGGCTCAAATTTTACATTAAAAACACTATCTATAGCCATATAGCCACATATATTCTTGTTCTGAGGCTCATTCTCTATTGATTTAATTATTTTTTAAAACAAGGTTACACAAAAATTCCTCTTACAAGTTAAATTTTAATTATAGTTAATGAATCATCAGCCTATTTGACTCATATTTAAGACCAAGAGAACAAGGGTTTGGGGGTTATTTTTTGCTGTGGTTTTCTCTTTGTTTTGCATGACAATTTATCTGCGAGTGGGTACTTTGTAGTCTAAGCTACAGTCTTGAGATTGTTCTCAACTACTGATCTGGTTATTACAGAGATAATAAATACCACTCATAGTGATAATGTAAATAAAAAAATACGTAACTTAATAGATGAGATTTGGTAAAAACTTCTCTTTTATTTCAATGACTTCTAACAAAGTACAGCCACTGAAGTCAACCTAATGTTTGTCAAGATCCATGAACTTCGAGTGAGCATCTAGGCTGTGTCACAGTGCCAATGTCGAATAGAATACCATAATAAAATGACTTCAAGTCTCATCTACTAGCAACAGTGCTTCGCTGAAAAAATTACTTTCTGTAATTCCGACTTTGTTTTGCCCAAATGAAAGCTGTTCACCTTTTTTTTTTTAAAGGTACAACTGTGACGTTTTATGAAACAAACCCTTCAATTTCTATTAAAGCGTAGGTTTTATTCATAGCTAAATAGTTTAACCTGAAAAATTAAATTAGTAATATAGAACATTATCTACAAGTCACAAAAATATCAATCTCTGGAAATGAAGGACAAAGCCTATATGTAATTTATAACATATATTTCTATTTTTTTCCCCTCTTTTTTGTGCATTCTTGGGCAGTCCTCATATCAGATGCTGGTTATAAGGGATTGAAGGACCTGAAAGTGCTTCTTAGTGGCATTGTCAAAAAATCTCTTCAATTTTTTTATTACCAACAAGAAACATTTTTTTAATGCACCTTCCAGGAGTTTCATCTTTGCCTAACTCTAGCAAATTCTCTGTTCTTTGTATTCTAACTCATTTGGCTTCTATGTTCTCATCCTATCTTACTACTAGATTATTTTGTTAATACAAAAACACATGTTCACTGTAGACAAATAAGAAAACATGAGAACCGGCAAGAAAGTAAAAATCAAATGTATTCTCACTGTTCAGAAACAACTACTATTAAAATTTTATATAAATTGTTAGTATAAATTTTTAAGTAAAAATGAGATTAAGTTATAATCTATATAGGCTTGTAAAAGTCATTTTTTCACTTAACAATATATCCTAAATATCTTCTACTAATGCTTTTCTAACTCCCTTCACATTTTTACTATCTTGATTTCTCTTTTTCTCAAAAAAATTTCCAAGTTCTTACTGCTTTATTATTCTAGACAAGAGATCAGCAAATTTTTCTAAAAGGACCACAAGTAAACATTTTAGGCTTTGTAGCCATATAGTCTCTGCTGCAACCACTTAACCCTGGTGTGACAGTGCAAAAGCAGCCACAGACATACATTAAGAATGGATGTGGCTATGTTTCAATAAAGTTCCAAATAAAACTTTATTTTAAAAAACAGGCAGAGGGCGGTAGTTTGCTGACCTCACATTCTAGACAAGTGCTTATAAAGAAATACTGCACATCATGAGCACTATTACCTACAGCTGAATATTTTACACATTATACTTGACCTTTTCTATCAGTACGGATTTACCCCAGCACACAGTACCAAGGAGTATGTTCATTTCCTGTGGTAATTGTAAATGTGATTCTTCAAAAGTGGCAGAAAATCCTCCATGCCGGAACGGTACCAGAAAGATATCCCCCGCTCAGTCTGTGTCTTAGAAACCTGTATTTCAATACCAAAGTAGAAGGATGCTCTTCCCTCTCCCCTTTAGCCAACAGAAGTCCAAGTTAATTGGGTAGTAACTTGCTGACACAGAGAATTTTCATCCCTGTTTCAAATCTATGAAAGAGAGAGAAATTGAGATTGAAGGAGTTGCAATAGCAGGAAACCTACAAGTTTATATGCATCTACATCCATGTTTTCCTCCTTTCCTGCCATGACAGTAACATACTAAGAGGTGTTGCTCCTGCTAGGGTCCCTCAATTTATTTATTTAGCTATGGAACTTATTCCCGATTGCTTTGCCATCACAGTTCAGAAACTCTTTTTATGCTCTGTCTCTCTTTCTCCCTTCCTTTCTTCCTCTGTCTCTCTAATCCCTCTTTCTCTTTAACTGCTTGCTCTTATCAGCATTTAAACTTAAGATTTGCTTCTCTTTAAGAACGCCCTTCCTAAATCTCAAACTGTACTCACCCATGCCCCTTACACCCAAGTTTCATGAAAGTGTTGTCTTTATTTCCCTTTTTTCATTTATTTTTCAGTCTGCCCCAGTCAGGCTTTTGTTCCCATTTGATCCACAAAAACTGACTAAAGTTATCAGCAAAGTCCTTATTGTTAAATCCAACTACCACTTTCATCATTTATCTTGTTGATGAAAAGCACAAATTATACAGTCCAATTATATGAGTTCAAATCTTGATTTTCGTCTTTTATTAGCTATGCCTTTTCTTGGGCAAGTCAACCTCTCTGTACCTCACTTCTCTGGACAATTGGGATATATTAATACCTAATTCAAAGGATTGCTTTGAAAATTAAATCAATAAAACATGCAAAACTATTTACAAGAATTCTTAGTCCACAGTAACCTCTACACAAATGTCAATTACTACTGACTTCTCAGAAGCATTTGACACTATGAATCTCTCCTTTCTAAAAACATCTTTCCAGAACACAGTCTCTAGGTTTTTTCATAACTCTGATTCATCTTTCCTAATCTCACTTTCTTGTTTCCCTTCCTATGCTGGTTTCCCTCCCAAGCCCACCTCTATTCACATTACATTTCCCCCTAGGCAATCTCTTCCATTCCCATGGCTTCCATTACCATCTGGTGTCTTCCAATCTATTATTTCCCATCAAAACTTAACCCTATCCAGACATCTGTATAAACTGGCTCCAGTACATCATCACTTGGCTATCTCAAAAGTATCCCAAGCTACACCTGTTTAAATTTATCCCATTTTCCCAACTCTTTCCCCAACCTTATTCCTTCTGCCACATTACCTTATCTCAGTGAAGAATACCCACAACTCCTCCAGTTTGTCAAGCCTGAAATGTGAGCTGTCCTGTATTCCTTATTTTATCCCATTTTCCACACTGAGTAAAGGTCCTGTCAGTTCCATCTTGAGAGGTATCAAAACTGTTCTCATCTTTCCTTCCCTACTGCAGTCTAGGCAACTATCATCTTTCATCTCTATTACTTCTATAGACTTTGGAGTCTCTGCTTTGAGTCTTAAGGCCCTCTTCAATTTACGATCCACAATGCAGTCAAACTAATTGCAAATCTGATCAATACAAAGTTTAACAGTTACACACTGCCCTAATGAAACTCTGGCACCTGTTAATGTAGATTTTAAAAGCTGGAAAAAATAAAAATCATTAAAAAAATAAATAAAAAGCATTCATGGCCTGGCCCCTATTTGCCTCTTGAGCTTTGTGTAAACATCCTCACTCTCTCCCCACCTCAGGTTTTTTACACAGATCATCATGCTGTTTGCAAGTAAAGACAATTTTAACCTCTTCCTTGTTGCCTTTTCCCCTTTTTTCTTGCCTTGAGTGCACTGGCTAGAACTGCCAGTATGATGCTGAACAGCAGTATTAAAAGTGAACAGTGGAGTTCTCATCATGACTCAGTAGTTAACGAATCCGACTAGGAACCATGAGGTTGTAGGTTTGATCCCTGGCTTCGCTCAGTGGGTTAAGGATCTGGTGTTGCCGTGAGCTGTGGTGTAGGTCACAGACATGGCTTGGATCCCATGTTGCTGTGGCTCTGGCGTAGGCCGGCTGCTACAGCTCCGATTAGACCCCTAGCCTGGGAACCTCCATATGCCGCGGGAAGTGGCTCTAGAAAAGACAAAAAAAAAAAAAAAAAAAAGACAAAACTGAACAGATACCCTGCCTTTATTGTTGATGGTAGGGGGAAAACAGTCAATATTTCACTAGGAAATAGTATGTTAGTGGTAAGATTTTACCAAATTGAGGAATTTCCTTCTTATTCTCAGTTTGCTGTGAGTTATTTTTAAAAAAATGAATGTTGGATTTTGTCAAATGCTTTTTCTGTATTTACTAGATAACACATTGCCTCAACTGATTTTCAAATGTTAGACCAGCCTTATATTCCTGGAACAAATTCCACTTGCTCACAGTGTATATCCTCTTTATATACTACTGGATTCTGTTTGCTTTTGTTAGGGATTCTGTATGCATCTATATTCATGTGGGATACCAGTTTTTAGTTTTCTTTATTGGAATGTCTTTGTCTCATTTTGGTGGCAGGATAATGCTGGCCTTTTAGAATGAGTTGAGAAGTGTCCTCTCCTTTAATTTTCCAGAAGAGTTCATAAAGAATTGTCATTATTTCTCCATGAAAATGTTGGACAGGTTTCAAAGTAAATCTCTTTGCGTGTGGGTTTTGTTTTGTGGGAATGTTTTTACATATAAATTCAATTTCTTTAACCAATAGCTATTCAGATTATCAATTTCTTCTTAAGAGGGCTTTGGTTATTTGTGACGTTCAAGGAATTCATCCATTTCATGTACGCTGCAGAAATTACTGGCATAAAGTTGTTATTTTTTAATATATAGAATCCATAATGATGATATTTCTCTCATCTCTTGGTTTTGGTGTCTTTTTTTGCTGATAAGTTAGCTACAAGTTTATCCATTTCATTCATCTTCTCAAGGAATCAACATTTGGTTTCACTGGTTTTCTCTACTGTTTTTGTTTTTATTTCATAAATTTCCACTCAGATCTTTATTATTTCCATTTTTTGTCTGACTATGGTTTTATTTGACCTTTTTATTTGCTTGAGGTTGAAGCCAAGGTCACTAATTTGAGACCCTTTTTCCTTTCTAATACAGGTGATTACTGATGTAAATTTCCTTTTAAGTGTTAGTTAAGTGGCAATCGACAAATTTTTATATGTTGCTTATCATTTTCATATAGTTAAAAGCTGATAACTATTCGGAAAATTTCCATATATTTTTCTGTTATTGGTTTCTAGATAAATTCCATTTGGTCAAAAAACACAGTTTGTATTTTTAAATTTAATGATATTTAAGTTTTATGGCTAAGAATACTGCTTACCTTGGTAAATATTTAATATACACTTGAAAAAAAAAGTATATTCTGCTGTTACAGGTAGAGTGTTCTATAAACGTCCATTAGGCCAAGTTAGTTAACACTGTTCCTACACTCTATATCCTTACTAATTTCCTATCTGAATTGTCTATTAATTATTGATAGAGGGTTATCTCTAAAACTGTGGATTTCTCAATTTCTTTTTATCATTCTGTCCGTTTCTACTTGCTGTATTTTGAAGCTCTGTTAATAGGTGCATAAATGTATTAGATTACTATATTCTCTTGATGAGTTGACCCCACTATTACTTAAATTTTTAAAAAAATAAGAATTGTATATATTTAAGTCTTGATGAATTGATCCCATGATTATTTAAATTAAAAAATAAGAACTGTATATATTTAAGGTATACAACATGATTTGATATATATAAGTACATATATACACACACATAGTAAAATGATTACTACAGTCAAACTAATTAACATATCATCTCCTCACATAGTTATCTTTCTCTGCATGTGACAAGAGCACCTAAAATTTACTCTCTTAGCAACTTTCCAGTTTTTGATATGGTATTATTAATTATGGTCATCAGGCTGTACATTAGATCTCTAGACTTGGTTATCTCATATAACTGCAACTTTGTACCCTCTGTCCAGCATCTTCTCATTTTTCCCACTTCCTCACCCCTTATTACCACTGTTCTACTCTGGGATTTCATGTATATGACTTTTTTAGATGGCACATATCAGTGAGATCACACAGGTTTTTTTTCCTTTCTGTGTCTAGTTTATTTCACTTAGCATAATGTCTTCCAGGCTTATCCATGTTGTTGCAAATGGCAGACCTCCTTTTCAAAGGAGGAATAATGTTCCACTGTGTTGAGTGTGTGTATTACAACCGCTAAATTTCTTCAACCCCTTTATTATATAAAATGACCTTCTATATCCCTGGGTATAGTTCTTTGCTCTTAAATCTTTTTCTGACATTAATATAGCCACTCCAACTTTGATTTAATTAGTATTTGCCATTCTTTTAATTTTTAATGTCTTTCTTATACTTAATGTATAATCTTGTAGGCAGCATACAGTTGGATCTTGACTTTTCATCCAATCTGGCAATCTCTGCTTTTAAAATGGGATGTTTAGATTATTTATATTTAATATGATTCCTGATATGGTTAAGTTTAAGTCTACCATTTTGCTGTCTTTTATCTGTCACATCTATTCTTTATTCCTTTTTCCCTCTTTATGCCCTCTTTTGGATTAATTGAATGTTTTTTAATAACTCCTTTTTATTCCTTTTTGATGAGTTACTACCTATAACTGTTTTCTTATTTTAGTGGTTGCTCCAGAGTTTATAATACTGTATTTATACACTATCTTCAAGAATATGTTATTGGGAGTTCCAGTTGTGGCTCAGTGGGTTATGAACCTGACTATTATCCATGAGGATGCAGGTCTGATCCCTGGCCTTGCTCAGTGGGTTAAGGACCTGGCATTGCCATGAACTGTGGTGTAGGTTGCAGAATTGGCTCAGATCCTGTGTTGTTGTGACTGTGGCATAGGCCAGCAGCTACAGCTCCAATTCAACCCCTATCCTGGGAACTTCCATATGTCACAGGTGAGGCCCTTAAAAGCAAAAAAACAATCTTATAACAGTATAAGATTCCCAGCCTTTATGTTGTTGTACACTGAATACATGCATATGTTATAAGCCATGTGCTACATTTTTTCCTTGAAGTCATTTATCTTTAAGTGAGATCTGAATAGCAATAGAGACATACATTTATTCATATATTTACAATTTCTGATTTTCTTCATTGCTTTGTGTAGATTCCTATTTCCTCTTGCTGTCATTTCCTCCTGCCTCAACATTTCTTTTAGACAAGTCTGCTAGTGATAAGTTCTTTCAAGCCTTTGTGTGCTTCAAAAAGCCTCTATTTTGGCTTTGTTTCTCAAGAATATTTTCACTGAGTATAGAATTCTACATTGATCCTCTAGTACTTTAAAGATGTTGAAAAGTGCTTGCATTCTTTTAACAAGAAGCTTCCTAGACTCTTTAAGATTTTCTCTGTAACTGGTTTTGAACTATTTGATTATCACATGCACTGGTGCATTTTTCTTCATTTTTTTTTTGTTTGTGTGTATATGCACGTGCTTAGGGTTCTTTGAAGTTCTTGAATCTCTAAGTTTATAGTTTTCATAAATTTGGAAAATTTTGTCAATGATTTCTATAACTATTTTTCTGTCTTTCCAACTCTATCTTTCTCCTATCCTGTGGTGACTCCAATTAGGTTGTCCCATAGCTTGCTGCTACACTGCTTCTTTTTTTTTTCTTTTTTTTAAGTTTTTTTTCTTTGTGTGTTTCATTTTGGATTTCTATTGCTAAGTCTTCGCTCCTGCAATGTCTAATTTGCCATTAATGCTATCCAGTGTATTTTTCATCTTTAGGATTTTGGTTGTGTTTACATATTCCATATTTTTACTTAACATCGTAAAGCTTTCCTCTAACTTTTTGAAGATACTGAAAACTATAACTGTTTTAATGTCCCGTATGCCAGTTCTAACTCTGTGTCCATTGTGGATTAGTTTTGACTGCTCTTCCTTATTATGGGTCAGATTTTGCCACTTTGCCATTGACAGGTCATATTTGATTGAAGGCAGATATAAATTTTATTCTGTTGGGTGCTGCATATTTTTATATTCTTTAGTTTTGTTCTAGGATACAGTTAAGTTACTTGGATACAGTTTGATTCTTTTGGTTCTTGCTTTTAAGATGTCATAGGTGGATCTATCGTGTGGGAATAATTATTCCCCACTACTGCAGCAAGGGCCTTTTCGGTAGGCTACCCAATGGCCTATGAATTATGAGGTTTTTATGTTCCTTCTGCCATGTATATCAATAGCATCCTGTACTTTCTTTAAATAAAGAACCTCTTCTATGTCATTGAAATTGCTCTTCTGGTTATCTTCTCATTATGTAGTTTTTCCGCCATACTGTTGCTCTACTTAGGTTGTACTTAAGCAATGGATATTTTGTATTCCTAACACCTGCACAGTCCTGGCACAGAAGATACTAGCTGAATAAGAACATTCATAGGTGTATGTTGACAAGATCCCAAATTTTACATGTTTAAACCAAATTTTTGTAAATCCACGGTTTAAGATTCAACTTTTTCTTTGTCTTTTTTAGGGCCACACCTGCAGCATATGGAAGTTCCCAGGCTAGCGGCTGAATCAGAGCTACAGGTACTGGCCCTTGCCACAGCCACAACAATGTGGAATCCAAACTGAGTCTGCAATCTATACCACTGCTCATGACAAAGCCAGTTCCTTAACCCACTGAGTGAAACCAAGGATTGAACTTACATCCTCATGGATACTAGTTGAGTTTGTTACCACTGAGCCACAAGGGGAACTCCCTAAGACTGAACTTTTTCTAACTCACATGACTTTTTAAACCTAGTGGTTACTTTTATTCCTTAGGAAATCATAACCACCTGCATATTTGAATTTGAAAGCTAGGTTTGACTTGTATTTTACTTTCCATCTCTTTCAAGATAACTTTTACTTCCCTTACTATCTCTTTGATATTAGGCTCCAGACCGAACTAATAAATCAAAACAAAAAGATTTATTCTACAAAGAAGTAGTGCTATCTATATTTACTGTGGCTTGTCAGAACTGGACATCTTGTCTCTTTAACAGTGTAGTGATGCCTAGAATTATCAGAGCAACAGCTAAGAATCAGCATGCTTGGGAAGATGTTTTAAAATACACTTATAATGTTACGAAAATTGGAAATTAACTGCAAACCAGTGATTATTTCTGCATTAAAGTCTGAGTTATCATACTTTATAATCGATTTATCTTTTTATCAAAATATCACTTAACTATATTTCTAAAACAGATCCTTTATTTTAACATATATAACTATAATAATAATTAAATCTTTTGTATATTCAAGTCTATATACATCAATACAAATGTCTTCACACACAGCAACTATCAAAACCTACTCAGCCAGGAGTCCCCATCATGGCTCAGCAGAAACGAATCCGACTAGGAACCCATGAGGTTGCGGGTTCAATCCCTGGTCTTGCTCAGTGGGTTAAGGATCCGGTGTTGCTGTGAGCTGTGGTGTAAGTCACGGATGTAGCTCGGATCTGGTGTTGCTATGGCTCTAGTGTAGGTTGGCAGCAACAGCTCTGATTAGACCCCTAGTCTAGGAACCTCCATATGCCATGGGTGCGGCCCTGAAAAGACCAAAAAAAAAAAAAAAAAAAACCCAAAAAACACAACAACAACAAAAACCTACTCAGCCATAAAAAAGAATGAAATACTGCCATTTGCAGCAACATGGATGGACTTAGAAATTAATATACTAAGTGAAGTAAGTCAGAGAAAGACAAGTATCATATGAGATCACTAATATGCAAAATCTAACAAAATATGATACAAAAGAACTTAAAGCAGAAACAGACTCAAAGATTTTGAAACCAAATTTATGGTTACCAAAGGGGAATTGTGGGTCTGAAGGGATAAATTAGGGGGCTGGGGTTGACATATACATACTACCATATATAAAATAGATTAGGTAACAAGGACCTACTGTAGAGCACAGGGAAATCTACTCAATACTATCTAATAACCTATATGAGAAAAGAATCTGAAAAACATATTTAACTGAGTTACTGTGCTGTACATCTGAAGCTAACACAACTTTCTAAATCAACTATACTCAAATAAAATTTATTTTTCAAAAAAAGACTGTAAGTAGACTCATCTTCATAAAAAAATTTATTCTGATGAGAGTGTTATAGAAGGTATCAGAAATCTAGTTTGTCTTTAACCTAAAGTTCTTAAATAAGCTTTTAATTTTGCTTTCTCTAATAAGCTCACTATCTTTAATAAACTAATATTCAATTTATTTCAATTACTTTGTGGTTTCAACATATATAATTACCACAATCAGTGACTGAAAAAAAGGTCTGCTTCTCCTAAAAAAACAAAATTTTAATAAACTATATTACATAATAGAATACTATAGAATATCAAGCCTTTTACTATGTGACATGCTTAAGTGTATAAAACTTCCTACGTAGTTATAATAAAAGTCATGCTGCTACTAGATTCTTCTGTCATGTCCATTTTTTTTTAAAAGTTGTATTTAAATTTTAAGCGTATGGTTAATTTTCCTGGATTAACAGGCGAAAAACCTTTATATTTCACTGACCTGTTCTGTTTAAATTGGAACAGAGATATGACTATAAACTCCTTACTATGAAAGGGTTGCAGGGAAAAAAAGGCAGTCAGAACTTAAGTTTATCCTGTCAAAACAAAAGGAAACAATTCTTTGGATGAATCGACTTGTAGGGAAAGCAGGTATTATGTCAATGCAGATAGCAGAAGTATTTTTCTAGCTAGAGATGAGATGACTAGAAATCTATCACAATACATATTTTTCCACAACTGGTTTCCCCTATTCCTTACTCTTTTCACCCTCTATTAGAAGAGAAGCAGCATTCTTAGATTTTATAGAGGTATGTTTTAACAGACTTGACTAAGAAATTAAATTTTATAAATAAGTTCTGTTTTCATTAAGTATTACAATGGGTAACAATATTTGAGTAGAAGAATGTGTTTAAGAAATAATAGAATTTTATAGAACAAATACAAGTTGCTAAAGGACTTTAAAAAAAAAGTGGGAGTGTTATCCCACTCCCAGAGTTACTGTCCTCTGATGAAAAGAATTTCTCCAATTCCCAGACATCTTTCTTTACAATTAATGTTTTCAGAAACTGGTTTTTCTCAGTTACTTGAATAAATAAATGTCTAAAAGTGTTAGAGTAAGACATCACACCAAAAAAACAAAATCCCCTGATAAATCTTTCCTCAAGAATGTTTTTTTCTGTTTTATTATGGGAACATCCTCTAACACTGGAAAAATAACAGTTAAAAAGACTAAGAATAGAAAAAAAGGAAAAAAATATTGCTAGTAGTCTCTTAAAATGTAGAAAACGACAAGTATTATCTCTTAAACGTGTCTTTAAAAATCTTCTTCATGGAAGAGCTGGCAATGCAATATCTGAAAAAAAAAATCACCTTGGCTTTTCCATTTGTTAATCCTAAAAAAATTAATTCTACTTAACTTCTGGTTCAAACCAGTGGCCTTAGGATGTATGTTCACAAACAAATAAAATAGGCAAGCAAAATTGTTAGCTAAAACTCCTCTACTAAATGCCAAATATAAGAAAATTTTTAGATTGAGAGGAACAAAACCATCTAGAATCAAATGCATTTTATTTTCAATGACCCTATATTACTGAGAAGAAACCCTGAGTTGTGGCCATGTAGAAGGAAAGAAATCCATAAAACACTATAGAGTAGAATTGCATCTAGATGGCAATTACACACTGTAAATGCCTCTCATTCATCATGTTCTGTTCAAATTAAAGATTCATTTTTAAGGTCTTGAGAATTCACTAAAGGAATGTCACAACTCCTTTTTCAAAATCACATGAAATATGAAGGCAGTCTTGAACATGATTAAAATGCTTAAACTTTTTAAATTTTTATAACAATGATGACTAAGCAATACAAAAAGGGTACAATTCTAGCAAGAATTTTCCATTTTTATTGTTTTAGCTGTCTATAGCAAGTAAGATACACATTCTTTCAAATCCCATTAAGAGAGACGACTATACGAAATATTAACTTCCTCATATGTCATTTTTCATGTAAACTTGAATCCTAACTACACAAGACAATGGCATTTTATACGGGCAAGTGATTAAATTGGTTCCTTATGTCAAATAATTCTCACTAGAAACAACCAAGGTGAAAAAAGAAAAACTATAAGAATAATCTAATTACATGGTATGTATGTAAAAACTACCACTCTATGTTCCTAAAAATCACATGAATGAGACAAAAAAATATACACTTTTTTGAAATCCAAAACAGATATCATTACTTATATATAAACTCCAAAATAAACCAGGAAACAGGTAGTAATATTCAGTAATGCAACAACATAGAACATCAAGTCTATATGCATAGGATGTGAACAATTAGGTAATGAAATTTTAAAAGTACCATTTATTAAACCACAAAATCATGAAAATATTTTGCTAGAAATCTCAAAATATGTTCACTTAAAGCTACAAATCACTAATAAAAAATTAAAGAATTGGAGAAATGTGTAGTGTTTAAGAATGGGAAGACAATATTCTTAATATTTCAACTTTCCTCAAACTATAAACTCAACAAAATTCCAATCAAATATGCTTTTGTAGAAAGCAAAAGCTGATTATACAGAAATGGAAAAGAACTAGAATACCCAAAATAATTTTGAAAATGAAAGACAAAATTGGAGTTTCGCATTACTTTAGTTCAAGACTTATATAAATATAAAGCATAGCAAACAAGATAACATGGTCATGAAGAAGGAATAGAGGACACACACATATATGGTGATTTTAACTGACATTAAGAGATTTAATTAAGATTTAACTGACAATGGAAAAAGAAGAGTCTTTTCAACAAACGGTCCTGGAAATAAGTGGATATCAATATTCCACAATATAAAAAATAAGATAAAAAACCCAATCCAAACCTTGGACCATAAAAATTAACTTAAATCGAGTCACAGAACAGAATGAAAAACCAGAAGCTATAAAACTTTTAGGATGAAACATAGGGAAGAAGTATCGGTGGACTCTTGGTCTAGACAAAGATTTCTTACTATATCACCAAAAGTAAAAATTGATTTAATTGGACTTGATGAAAAGTAAGAACTTCTGCTCTTTGAAGGACACTATTAAGAAAACAGAGACAAGCCACAGCAGGAGGAAAATATTTGTAATTCATAATTTGGTAAAATTTTTGTATCCTGACTATATAAAGAACTCTCAAAACTTAAGAAAACAAATAACCCAGTTTTAAAAATGAGTAAAAGATCTTAAACACCTCACCAAAGATATGAGATGACAAGCACATGAAAAGGTATTCAACATCATCAGTCAATAGGAAAATGAAAACAAAACCACAGTGAAAAACCAGTACATAGCTATCAAAATGCATAAAAATAAAAAAAGTTGACAAAAGTGCTGGTGAAAACACAGAACAACTAGAACACTCATACACTGGTGGTGGGAATATAAAATGGTAGAGACACTTCAGAAAACAGTTTGGTAGTTTCTTGTGAAGTTAAACAGCACGATACAATACAACAATCACATTCCTTGGTATGTATCCAAATAAAAAAAAAAACACTAAAATCCAATGTTTATATAGGCTTAATTAATAATTGACCCAAAGTGAAACAACTCAAATGTCTCTCAAGTGATGAATGAGTAACAAACTGTTTATAAACACAGTAAGACAATATGGTGTGTTCGGGGGGAAAATGATGGGTTTTGAGGACACACAGACAAACAGGCCTAACTTCAAATCTTATTTATGCTTATTCACTTAAATTAAGAGTGTCATTCAGATTACCTTAGTTGATTCACACAAGAAGTAACAGAGAACAAGGAGCTCCTTGCTGGCTTCTAGATATTCCACAAATATTCTCTCCCTTCTTCGCCTTCCTCCCTCTCTTCCTTTCTGAAAGCCCAAGTTTTCCCAAAGTCCTAGAGATCTGAGAATGTAAGGTAACTGCTTTTTAAAAAGAGTAGTGTTCCTGTTAACAAAATCCACACGAATTAGTTCCACCAGTTTCCCTCTCATTTATTATTGCCACAACTCTCAACTGCACCATTAATCTATTATTATCAATGAGTAGTTAGTGTCTCAGGGGCGGCCAGTCTCTAGGCTAATCAGTGATCTGTGAGGCAGGCAGCCTTGAAGAACTCTGCTTAGAAAAAGATGGGAATTTGTTTACCCAGTCAAACTGAATATTCTCAGATATAAACAAGAGAAAACTGGCTAATCAACAGCAAAAGGAAGGAGTAACACACAGAGACAAACAGTGTGAAAGACTGTGGGCTTGCAAAAGAAGAGGGGTGTGTTTGTGTGTGTGTATATATATATACATGCAGAGAACATAACTGCCAGGAGAGTTCCTGCATAAAATGGCTGGGTGACAAAAAAAAATAGGAAAAAACAACAACAACAAAAAAAACTAGACTTAAAGCTGCCTTGGTACCTAATAGTTTTCTAGTTTCAGTTCTTTACCCACTTTATGAGTCCTTATAATAAAATTCCTTATTCTTAAAATGGTATACTAAACATGTTTCATTACCTATTCTATTCTTAACCACTTTCATAAAAACTTTCTCCTGGGATTGTTGTCCCTGAGGACTATATACAGCTGATTGGCCCAAAGAAAGTATCTGACCCAAATAAGCCTACCTGCACCATTCTCTCTCAAGACTATGAACCAGGTTACCCATACTCATACAGACAGTAGTTGATTCTCCAGCAAAAGATATGCAGTTAAGGTTGTAATTATCAGTCTCATGTAAAATAAGGCTATAAGTTATCAGATATCAAGAGAAAGCTGCACTAAAGAATGAGCCAGTCATTTACAAGCCTTAGTATTAAAAAGTTCTCTCCTGGTTTCCAGCTCCTTCTAATGTGAAACATTACCTTAGATATTTACAAAGACAACTATGATGACTGCTGTTTGGCCAACAATGGTTGTACAACTGTGAACCATAAACTGTATTCCAATTACAGAGATGTTAAAATGTTTTTAAAAAGAGCGTCTTAGAAATGATATAATTCAATTTAGTTCACTAAATATATTCAAGGGGATGCTTTGGTGCTTGGAAATAGTTCTACACTCTCTCCACACTTACATTCCTGTCAAGGATATTAGTTCTAGAAACATCTTGAGCGTTGCTGCCAAAGAAGTAAAACTTTACATACTTACACTGTTGCATTCCCTGTCTAAATTTTCAAAAACAATACCATGACAGCTGAAAAGAGCCAATTTCTATGATTCCCACCCCTACTCCAATCAAAGTGAATTTTATAAGATGCTTAAGTATTACGAACAGCGTTCTTATATATCTCTTCCTCTCAATACCTCTTTGAACATGCAATGCTTAATGATTCTTTATCATAATAACAGTCTGTTAATATCTTTAGTTTCTCCTGGGGATATATTTCTAACTAAAACAATTGGGACTGTTTTTCTCCAACAGTCCAATAATGGAGCACAAAATCTGAAATCTCTCTTAAAATCTTGCCAAAGTCACTTCACCAGAAGTTAATGTCTGTCCTACAATAGCAATTATTTTTTTAAAAAAATTTACACATATCAAGTATAG
Organism: Phacochoerus africanus; assembly: GCF_016906955.1. Lineage (NCBI taxonomy): Eukaryota > Metazoa > Chordata > Mammalia > Artiodactyla > Suidae > Phacochoerus > Phacochoerus africanus. Next base: position 90,090,093 of record NC_062547.1, read on the forward strand.
CAAAGATAACTTTTAAAAGTTGTGACAAACTCATTTCCTCACCTCTCAAAAACCTAAGTCCCTTGGCCTAAAATTTTTAAGATGAAAAGATAGGTTTTTAAAAGCCCCATAACGATTTTCTAAAGTGCCAAAATAAATAACATAGGTGCAATTTTTGATTATTGTAAAAACTGTTCCCCAAATTTATAAGACAAATCACAAGTTTGTGTTCTATCATATTTTGTGCATAATTCTCTTAGAGATTTATCAAGTTTTTCTCTTCATAGACCATAAACTCATAAAGAACTGACCATATCCTTTACTCGGAGTCTTCAGCACTATAAGAGCGCTTATTTCAGAGTAGACACATTAAAAGGGTTTGATTAATGAAATAAATATCCATTTCATTAGAGATCTTAGTAAAATGACTAAGTAAATTTAGGCTACTAATATTAAAATCTGTAGCATTTCACATATTCAGAAAAAAAAAATTCCAGCCAATATACTTAACTTCCTTCTTAATCTGGCTAAAAAAGAAGCTGGTATGTTTGTATTTCTTAACTTTCAACCTTAAAAAATACTCAACTCAGAATAATATTTTCAGGGAGTCACCCTCATGTTGCAGTGGTTAACAAATCCAACTAGGAACCATGAGGTTGCGGGTTCGATCCCTGGCCTCGCTCAGTGGGTTAAGGATCTGGTGTTGCCGTGAGCTGTGGTGTAGGTTGCAGACGTGGCTCGGATCCCATGTGGCTGTGGCTCTGGCGTAGGTCGGCAGCTACAACTCTGATTAGACCCCTAGCCTGGGAACCTCCATATGCCGCGGCTGCGGCCCTCGAATAGACAAAAAGACAAAAAAAAGAGTAACACTTTCATTTCATCAATCATTTAGTAGTAAGAATTCAAAGGAGAAAACACCAGATACCAGGCCCAAGAAAAACCATAGTAAATGAAAATTCCTGACTACTGAATATATATGTACAGCATCTGAAAAAAATACATGAAGATAAAATTGAGAGTTTGTTAAAAACAGGTTGTGAATAGTGTATCTTCATTCAATTTATTAATCTATCTAGACTCTGATGAATAACTGTGCTAAACGGTAGTGTTTATAATGTTAATGCAATGTTCAAATAAGGCTCAGATTATAAACAGAATTCTTATGATAGCAAGGTAATTTTATACTGTCCTATAGTTTATTCTAAAAATGTCTGCTATTCTTCAAAAGGAAGAAGAGAGGAAACAACATAGTTGTCTACATATAAATATCATCACCCTTATTAAAATAACAAAGTTTTCAAAAACAGAATCGTTAGGATGTGTATATATATATACTTTTATATTAAAAAAATTACAAGCATTTAAAAATTTCCCTTTGTGCCTAAGTGAGAAACAAATTTTTTTCTCTATAAACAACAAGCCAATATTTGAAGGTAGGTATCTGTCCTGCATAACTAAAGAAATCTAGCTATACACACACATACACACACACACACACACACACATACACACAATGGGATGTTACTTAGCCATAAAAATGAATGAAATAATGCCATTTGTGGTAACCTAAAGATTATTATACTAACTGAAGTCAGACAGAGAAAGACAAATACCACATGGTATCCCTTACCTGTGTTACCAAAAAAGGATACAAATGAACTTATTTACAAAATATAGACTCATGGACATAGAAAGCAAAGATATGGTTACCAAAGGGGAAAAGGGGTAATAAATTAGGAGTTCTAGGATTAAAACATACACACTACTATAAAAAAAAAAAGCAACCAACAGGGACCTACTGCATAGCACAGAGAACTATACTCAATATGTTGTAATAACCTATAATGGAAAAGATTGTAATAACCTATAATGGAAAGGAATCTTCATATATAAAATTTCATATATAAAAGGAATCTATATATATATATAAAACTAAATCACTTGGCTGAACACTTGAACCTAAACACAACATTGTAAATCAACGACACTTCAATAAAGAGATCAAGATACACCAAGTATCTAATAATATTGAATAAATGTGCTGGTGAAAGAAAGGACTGCCGTATTTTTTTTTTCCTCTTTTAAAAAATGACATACAGTAAAAGAGACTCCTTTTTGGTGCAAATTTCTGTGAGTTCAGATGAAAGAATGGTGTAACCTACCACCACAATAAAAATGTAGACAGTTCTATCACCCCCAAATTCCTCTGTGCTGTCACTTTATGTCTTGTGTCTTATTCCAACCATTAAATTTAGCTATCTTTTGTTTAGTGAAATAGCTTAACAAAGATAGACTAGGGAGTGGGGGATAACTACTTTCACTTACACTGCTAAAAATTAGTTACACAGGAGATGCATTTATATCCCCAAAACAATCGTCCCTAACTCCATGATGTTAAAAAACAAAATAAAATACAGAATTAGACTGGTGATATTCTCTAAACATCTGATTGCTCTCCAGTGCTGAGAACCTCTGCTGCTGGTACAGGCATACCAAATCTACTTTGTTCCACACAATTAAATTAATAGTACCCCTACAAAATAGCCACAACTAAAGTCTATCTCTACATATATGAGCAACAACTAATACTGTAATAACTTAAAAGGCATATCAGACTGCTTTTTGCTGGCAGTTTTTTTTTTTTTTTTAATCCTCTCAGGTAGAGCAACAGCTGTTACTGAATAGCTCTAGTCACCAGAGAATTTCTTTTAGCACAGTTTGACATCATGGCCTAAATTCAAAGTGACACCAAATTAAAGCTTGTTATGGTAATAATCATGGCAGTGTAAAGTGTTTTGGAAACACCTAAAGTCTGAGTCTTCAGATACAATTTCAATTGTATCACTGTTGACTCTGACTAGTTTCTAATCTTTAAGATAAAACTATACTTAAAAATGTTTAAAATTTTGACCAAAAAAATCAGATAAATGGGTAATAAATTAACAAACCCTTTCATTTAAATAATACACTACTTGTCTAGCAGAGGGAATATGATGGGGTAATTATCTGTTCAGAGGTTAAGTGCCTAATTTTATAGTTTTCACAAGTTTCCAACAGTTAAAAAATAATATGCAGGGAGACATCAGTAGGATAGAGGAATAAGTCCCAGTTTTTGTCCCTGCACAGAAACACTGATTTAACAACTATATGCGTATTAGAATACCCTGATGAGAACCCCAGAAGCCAGTTAAGAACATGGAGCACCCTATAATACAAAATCAACCACAAACTTCACTGAAATGGTTAAGCATGGTAGTTTCACTACACTTGTGACCTCCACCCTCAGTTTAGCACAGGTGAGTACTGAAAAAGATCCCTTTAACATGTGATTTCCATCAGGAGAAAGAGCCAAGGATGAATCCAAAATCCTTAGCCCTCCGGGTGGTGCCCAAGAGAACTATTTCCTGTTTCACCTCACCCAGAGTACTGGGAGATCCAGCATAGTTTGAATGCCTCAGAGCAGCTAAGAACAAGGAAGAGGGTGGGTGGCTCTCAGCAGTGCACTCTGGACTGTAGCTGCCAGAATGGATGGCAGCAGCTGGTGGGGACTGCAGCAGCCATCAAGGAACTCAGCAGCTGGTGTGGATATTAGCAGGTGACTTAGCTCTTGTGGGGTTGGAAAAGGGTGCATGATCCTGAGACTTGTTCTTCAGGAAGAAGGGAAAGCAGAAAGTAATGAGCTTGCACCTAAAACCCCAGCATCTCAGTGCACTACTCTGGGGAAAAAGGGTAGGGGGCTCTCAGTATTAAGGATGGCTCAGTGAGATTGGGAGAAGGTGTACAACCTCTAAGTATTCTCCCTCAGGAAGGAGGGAAAGGAGTGGAACATGCATATCCTTTGGTATGAGAGACTCCCAGTCTAATTGGGCATATCTAGTGAGTTTTTCCTGGCCAATGCCAATCCATAAAGACTGGAAGAACTAGCTTTTTTTTTTTTCTCAAATGTAAAGACACCAAATGCAAAACTTGTAAGAAACAACAAAGAATCAGAGAAATATTACACTGCTCCAAAGGAACAAAATAAGTCTTCAATAATATACTCTAAATAAATGTAAATCTATTAATAGCCTGACAAAAAACCCAAAATAATCATCTTGAAGTTCAATTAAGTACAAATAAACACAGAAAGCTAGATGAAATGAGGAAAATGATATAGGAACAAAATGAGAAACTAAACAAAAAGAGGAATCATAAAAAGGACCAAACAGAAATTCTGAAGCTAAAGTATAGAATAACTAAACTGAAAAATACATAAGAAATCTATATAAAGAGAAAGGAGTCAAAGCATGCCACTACAAAGTATCAACAAATGACAAAGAAAGACAGCAAGAGAGAGGAAGAAAGGAATGACAAAAGAGCTAGAAAACAATTAACAAAAGTCAATAATCCTTATTGATAATGTCTTTAAATATAAATGGACTAAATACTCCAATCAAAAGACAGAGTGGTGGAATGGATAAAACAAACAAGATCTAACAATGTGCTACCTAGAAGAGATTAACTTTAAGAACACACATGGGCAAAGGTACCATAAAAGATATTTTGCTAATGATAATCAAAATAGAGCAGAGGTAGTAATACTTACATCAAACAAAACAGACTTTCAGTTAAATCAGTCAAAAGAAATAAAGAAGGTCACTAGATGGGAATAAAAAGTGGATCAATTTATCAGTAGGATACACAACTTTAAGTATATATGCACTAACACTGGAACAAAAAATATATAAAGCAAATATTAATAGAACTAAAGGGAGAAATAGCAGCACAATAAAAAAAAGTGACTTCAAGATCCACTTTCATCAATGGATAGATTGTTCGATCAGTAAAATCCATCAAGAAAGAACAGACATGAATAACATTAAAGACCAAACAGACCTAACAGACATATGTAGAACATTCTGGTAAACAGCATCAGAATATATATTCTTCTCAAGTATACATGAAATATTTCAAGACACATCATATCCTAAGCCACAAAACAAGCCTTAACTAATTTTAAAATACTGACATCATATTAAGTGTTCTTTGCATTCACAATGGTATGAAACCAGAAATAAGTTACAGGAGGAAAATTGGAAAATTCGCAAATATTTTTAAATTCCACACATACGTAGAAATTAAACAACATACTTTCGAACTACCAAAGATGAATTCAAAAAGGAAAGTCAAAGAAATACCTTAAGGAGTTCCCATTGTGGTTCAGTGAGTTAAGGACCTGACATTGCCTCTGTAAGGATGCAGGTTCAATCCCTGGCCTTACTCAGTGAGTTAAAGTCTTAGTGTTGCCACAAGCTGCAGCATAGGCTGCAGATGGGCTTGAATCCAGTGTTGCTGTGGCTGTGGTATAGGCCTCAGCTGCAGCACCAATTTGACCCCTAGCCTGGGAACTTCCATATGCCATAGGTGAGGCTGTAAAAAAATAAAAAAAATAAAGTATTCTAAGACAAATGAAAATAAAAACAAAATACAAAAATCAACATATAAAATTCACCTGCAAATGCATTGACCTTTTAATCCAACAAGTCTGAGAATTCATTCTACAGATCCAACCTGCTCATGTACAAAATGACAGACGTCTAAGTTAAGTCATGGCAGCACTGTTTTGGCAAAGTGGAACCAAGTGTCCATCATTTTGGATTAAATTAAATTAGGCTAAAGACACACAGTGGAATACTACGCATTTGTAAAATGACAGGAAAAACACATAGGGATCTCTCTATACACACTTTTGTTAAAATATACAGGGCATATTGCCGAAGGGGGGAAAAACACGGCAAAAAAAGTATACTGTTTGTTACCTCTTGTGTAAGGAAAAGAAAACATACAAAAATATATTCACATTGGCATAAAGAATTGGAAGAAAATGTAAAATAGTTATATTTATTGGCTTTGGGTGCAGAAGAATGGAGAACAAGGTAGTAGGGTGTGGGAGAAAAACCTTACATTCACTTCCTAAATTTTTATATTGTTTTGATTTTTAACTATGAGAGTGTATTATCTAATTAAAAAACTCAAAAAAGTCATCTGCATTTTTATACACTAACAATGTACTGTCTGAAATGGAAGTTAAGATAATTCCATTTAGCTTCATAAAGAATAAAATATTTAGAAATAACCTTAACCAAGGAAGTGAAAGACCGGTGCACTGAAACAAAATACATTGCTAAAAGTAATTAAAGAAGACACAAATAAATGGAAAGACATCCTAAAGACTTAATACTATTAAGATGTACATAAGTACCTGAACTGATCTAGAGATCTGATACTATTCTCATGAAAATCCCAATGGTGTTTCTCATAGAAATATAAAAAGTAGTCTTAATTTACTTAATTAACAAAAGACCCCAAATACACAATCTTAAGAACAAAGCTGGGGAGTTCCTGTCATGGCTCAGTGGTTAACGAATTCCACTAGGAACCATGAGGTTGTGGGTTCAATCCCTGGCCTTGCTCAGTGAGTTAAGGATCCATCGTTGCTGTCAGCTGTGGTTTAGGTCCCAGATGTGGCTCAGATCCCGAGTTGCTGTGGCTCTGGTGTAGGCTAGCAGCTACAGCTCCAATTAGACCCCTAGCCTGGGAACCTCCATATGCTGTGGGTGAGGCCCTAGAAAAAGACACACACACACACACACACACACACAAAGAACAAAGCTGGAGGCATTACAAA